>NC_057402.1:24001688-24179753 GCF_019320065.1 Cervus canadensis | reverse complement strand
TTTAGGTAGAGTAGTTATTTATTTGGGCTTTTTTTCTGTTTCTTGATGTAAGCCTGTAATGCTCATGAACCTTCCCGCTTAGCACTGCTTTTACAGTGTACCATAGGGTTTTGGGTTGTTGTGTTTTCATTTTCATTCATTTCTATACATATTTTGATTTCTTTTTTTTTTTTTTTTATGATTTGTTGGTTATTCAGAAGCGTGTTATTTAGCCTCCAGGTGTTTGAATTTTTAACAATTTTTTTCCTGTAATTGAGATCTAATCTTACTGCACTGTGGTCAGAAAAGATGACTGGAATGATTTCAATTTTTTTGAATTTTCCAAGACTAGATTTATGGCCCAGGATGTGATCTATTCTGGAGAAGGTTCCGTGTGCACTTGAGAAAAAGGTGAAGTTGATTGTTTTGGGGTGAAATGTCCTATAGATATCAAATAGGTCTAGCTGGTCCATTGTTGTCTCATTTTAAAGTTTGTGTCCTTGTTAATTTTTCGTTAGTTGATCCTATCCCAGTTGTTGCAGTGGGGTATAAGTCTCCCACTATTCATTGTGTTACTATTAATTTCCTCTTTCATACCGGTTAGTGTTTGCCGTTACATATTGCGGGCTTACCTATGTTGGGCTTGCATATATATTATAATTTATTCTTCTTCTTGGATTGATCTTTGTCTATGTAGTGTCCTTCTTTGCTCTTTGTCACAGCTTTTATTGAAAGTCTTTTTTATCTGATATGAGTATTGCGACTCCTGCTTTCTTTTGGTCTCCGTTTGCATGAAATATTTTTTTCCAGCCCTTCACTTTTAGTCTGTATGTGTCTCTTGTTTTGAGGTGGGTCTCTTGTAGACAGCATATATAGGGGTCTTGTTTTGTATCCATTCAGCCAATCTTTGTCTTTTGGTTGGGGCATTCAACCCATTTACATTTAAGGTAATTATTGATAGGTGTGGTCCCGTTGCCATTTACTTTGTTGTTTTGGGTTCACGTTTATACAAACTTTCTGCATTTCCTGTCTAGAGAAGATCCTTTAGCATTTGTTGAAGAGCTGGTTTGGTGGTGCTGAATTCTCTCAGCTTTTGCTTATCTGTAAAGCTTTGAGTCTCCTTCTATGCTGGAAGAGATCCTTGCTGGATACAGTAATCTAGGTTGTAGGTTATTCTCTTTCATTACTTTCAGTACGTCCTGCCATTCCCTTCTGGCCTGGAGGGTTTCTATTGATAGGTCAGCTGTTATCCTTATGGGAATCCCTTTGTGTGTTATTGTTGTTTTTCCCTTGCTGCTTTTAATATTTGTTCTTTGTGTTTGATCTTTGTTAGTTTGATTAATATGTGTCTTGGGGTGTTTCGCCTTGGGTTTATCCTGTTTGGGACTCTCTGGGTTTCTTGGACTTGAGTGGCTATTTCCTTCCCCATTTTAGGAAAGTTTTCAGCTATTATCTCCTCGAGTATTTTCTCATGGCCTTTCTTTTTGTCTTCTTCTTCTGGAACTCCTATGATTCGAATGTTGGGGCGTTTCACATTGTCCCAGAGGTCCCTGAGGTTGTCCTCATTTCTTTTGATCCTTTTTTCTTTTTTCCTCTCTGCTTCATTTATTTCCACCATTTTATCTTCTACCTCACTTATCCTATCTTCTGCCTCCGTTATTCTACTCTTGGTTCCCTCCAAAGTGTTTTTGATCTCATTCATTGCATTGTTCATTTTTAATTGACTCTTTTTATTTCTTCTAGGTCTTTATTAAACAATTCTTGTATCTTTTCAATCTTTGTCTCCAGGCTATTTATCTGTAACTCCATTTTGTTTTCAAGATTTTGGATCATTTTTATTATCATTATTCTAAATTCTTTTTCAGGTAGATTCCCTATCTCCTCCTCTTTTGTTTGACTTGGTGGGCATTTTTCATGTTCCTTTACCTGTTGGGTATTTCTGTGCCTTTTCATCTTGTTTAGATTGCTGTGTATGGAGTGGACTTTCTGTATTCTGGAGGTCTGTGGTTCCTTTTTATTGTGGAGAATTTACCCAGTGGGTGGGGTTAGACGATTGGCTTGTCAAGGTTTCCCGGTTAGGGAAGCTTGCGTCAGTGTACTCGTGCGTGGAACTTGATTTCTTCTTTTTGGAGAGCAATGGAGTGCCCAGTAATGAGTTTTGAGATGGGTCTATGTGTTAGGTGTGACCTTGGGCAGCCTGTATGTTGACATTCGGGGCTATGTTCCTGTGTTGCTGGAGAATTTGCGTGGTATGTCTTGCTCTAAAACTTATTGGCTCTTGGGTGGTGGTTGGTTTCAGTGTAGGTATGGAGGCTTTTGGACGGTCACTTATTACTTAAAGTTCCATGTAGTCAGGAGTTTTCTGGTGTTCTCAGGTTTTGGGCTTAAGTTTCCTGCCTCTGGATTTCAGTTTTATTCTTCCTGTAGTCTCAGGACTTCTCCAACTATACAGCACTGATAATAAAACTTCTAGGTTAATGGCGAAAAGATTCTCCCCTGTTAGGGACACCCAGAGAGGTTCACAGAGTTACATGAACAGGAGAAAAGGGAGGAGGGAGATAGAGATGAGCAGGAAGAGAAAAAGGGGGACTCAAGAGGAGAGAGACAGATCTACGCAGCTGTCTGTTCCCAGAGTGTTCTCCGTATCTCAGACACCTACAAGGATTCACAGAATTGGATTGGAAAGAGAAGGGGAAAGGAGGAAATAGAGGTGTTCTGAGGTAGAAAACAGAGAGTCAAGATTGGGAGAGAATAATCTTCGGTTTAAAGATAGGGCTTCTCTTTTTTTTTTTTTGGTAAGGTTATAGTGTAGTGAAAATGAAAATGAAGAGTAGTAGAGGAGTTCTAGAGGACTTTAAAAGAAATAAGAGAAAAAGAAAAATAGAAAATAAAAGAGAAAACGGAAAGGAAAAAAAAGAAGAAAAAGAAAAAAAAGAAAAAAAAAAGAAAGAAGAAAAAAAAAAAAATTTTTTTCCCCCTAATTAAAAAAATCGTAAAAATCTATGAAAATGAAAGTTAAGGAGTAATGGGGGAGTAATAGGGAATTTTAAAGGAAAATAAAAGAGAAAAAAAAGAAAATATATAAAAAGAAAAAAAAATTTTTTTTTTCCTTACTTAGAAAAAAAAAAGTAAAAATATATCTAGGAATTTCTCTGGAGCTGTTGCGGTCAGTGTGGGTTCGGCTCAGTTTCAGATAGCTCCTCGTTCCAGCTTACACTTCTCGATATCTACAGGGCCCTTCCGTGAAGTCGGTGTTTTCTACAGGGATTTTAATCTGTTGCACCAGTCCCTTCTGAAGCGGTTCCCTTTGTTTATTGGGCTTCTGTTTGCCGGTCTCTTCAGAGCCTCATTTCCGCCCTGACACAGGCGGGCGGAGGTGGACTCTTATTCAGTTAGCTAGTTCCGTTGCGCTGCTGGGAGGGGCTGACGCTGCGGGGAGGGGCTGGCGCTGCGGGGCGGGGCTGACGCTGCGGGGTGGGGCTGGCCCTGCGGGGGCAGGCTGCCGCTGCCGGGAGGATGACGCTGCTTTCTCCGTCTGCGCTGCTCAGGCTCCCGGCTGTTCTATATGGAGCGCGCCCCGCGCTGCGCTAGGTTCCAGCCCTCGGGTGTTACACAAAAGCGCGGAAGGAAAAGCTGCGCCTGCTCTCTGTGCCTTCCCCGTCAGAGAGGTCCAGGCAGCGAGGGGCTTGATGGGCGCACTATCCCCAGGTGTGGCGCACTCACTCCCTTCCGCGGACCCAGTCTCAGTTTCCGCTGGCGCCAGTCGGGTGCGCGCGCCTTCCGCCCTCTGCGTCCCCAGCCCCAGTCCCCGCCCGCGCAGGTCGGGTGCCTGCGCCCTGTGTCTCACCGCGACCTTCCCCTCCCCCCTGCCTCCTGCCTCCGGCGGGGCTGGGCGGGTCCGCAGCCTGCGACCTCTTCTTGGGACTTTCTCCGTCCCTTTGTTCTGCGAACGGCCGGCAGTGTGTTCCGGCCGGTTAATTTTCTCTCTTTTGGTCTCCCACAGTTCAAATTGGCACCTCACAGAAGCTCCCTCCGATTGTCCTCAGGGCACTCAGGCCCGGACCCTAGCCCAAGCAAGGCGGCCTAAGACTCCCTTCCCGGGATGGGTCTCCGTCCTTAGCTCTTTTGTCTCACTTTTTATCTTTTATATTTTGTCCTACCTCCTTTCAAAGACAATGGTCTGCTTTTCTGGGCGCCTGATGACCTCAGCTAGCGATCAGAAGTTGTTTTGTGAGGTTTGCTCTGCATTCAGTTATTCTTTTGATGAATTTGTAGGAGAGAAAGTGGTCTCCCCGTCCTACTCCTCCGCCATCTAGGTTGTAATGATCTTTACCTGTAGTTTTCTTTCTTTTTTGGCCGCTCTGCGTCTTCACCACTGCACAAGGGCTTTCTCTAGTTGCCACAAGCAGGGGCTACTCTCCAGCTGCAGTGCGTGGGCTTTTCGTTGCGGTGGCTTCTCTTGTTGCAGAGAATATGGGCTTCAATGGTCGCAGCTAGTGGGCTCCACAGCACAGGCTCGGTAGTTGTGGCCATGAGCTTAGTTGCCCTGCAGCGTGTGGGATCTTCCCAGATCAGGGATCGAACGCGCATCCCTGGCATCGGCAAGAGGATTTTAAGCACTGGACCATCAGGGAAATCCCTACCTGTAGTCTTTACATTTAATAAACACCTCAGCTGGATGTAATATTCTTAAGTCACTGCTTTCCCAAAACTAGCCATATTTTTCCTCTTAACAAATGACTTGCAAAACCCATGGTAGGGAAGGGAAGACTTAAAAGAGTATTTCTCAACATGGTTGGTTCCTCCATTTTTTGAGGCAGCAATATTAAAGGCAATGTTAAAAGCTATAAGCCCTTCTCTGCCTCACTAAATCTCCTCTCTCAGGACTGTGATCAAGTGTTGTCAACCACTCTTTAAATATTTCCCCTCTCTCCTTCCTAGGCAGAATTATTAAACTTTTGCAGTTGTTACATTTATAGTTTTATTCCTGCATGCTTCCCCTCTAAACTGTAAACAGCTTGAAAGAAGAAACACATTATCCTCTTTGTCACCCCAGAATTTATCACACTGCTAAAAGGCGGGGAGAGTGCAAATGTTGATTAGATAATCTATTCTAACTTTTCCCCACACCTATCCAAGGGACTCTTTAGAGCAGTTGTGTTCAAATTTAAGGAGGCACAACAATCACAGGGAAGACTGGTTAAAACACAGGTTCCTGGGCCCTTTCCAAGTTTCTGACTCAGAGAGTCTGGGGTGGGGCTCAAGAATTTGCATGTGTAACAAGTTCTCAGATGATACTGGTGCTGTGTTGGTCCAAGAGCTACACTTAACAGTGATTGAGAGCACCATTAGAAACAGAAATACACTGAGAAAATCCTCATAAACAAGAGATGAAAAAGGTTCAGATGATAAGCTTAAGCATACTTCTCAAACCATCTGAGAATGGGTTTCCCAGATGGCAGCCGGTGGTAAAGAATGTGCCTTCCAATGCAGGAGACGCAAGAGAGACATGGGTTTGATCCCTGAGTCGGGAAGATCCCTGGAGAAGGAAATGCCAACCCACTCCAGTATTCTTGCCTGGGAAACCCCATGGGCAGAGGAGCCTGGAGGGCCACAGAGACATGACCGAGCAGCCACGCCCGCCATGGGTAAGGCATAATGTATGCCTTACATCACAGGCCCAACATAAGCCCGAGTGTTGGAGCATGTGGTCCATGAAAGTGGAAGTCGCTCAGTCCTGTCCGACTCTTTGCAACCCCATGGACTATACAGTCCATGGAATTCTCTAGGCCAGAATACTGGAGTAGGTAGCCTTTCCCTTCCCCAGGGGAATCTTCCCAACTGAGGGATCAAACCCAGGTCTCCCACATTGCAGGCAGATTCTTTACCAACTGAGCTATCGGGAAAGCCCATAGCTTGGCCCGTAAGAAAACACATGACGTTTCACTTAATTTACTTAATCTTTCTTGATTCATTTTATCACTCATAAATAAGTACTCTAATCAGTGTTACTTACCAAGACTCCAACTATGCTGCTATAATTTAAATTATACTAACAATTCAATTCAGTGGTCAGGTAGGAATATAAATCCAGAGGAAACTCATGTACTTCAGACCAAATTCTCTCTCAGAATAAAACAATGATGATAATTTTAAAATACATTCTACTCTTACCCTCTTTTCTTGCGTTTTTCATTTTTTCAGCCTCCTTATCTCCCAGGCACACAAGATAGTTGTGGTTCTTATTTGTGCCAAGACTTTGCAAACCATCACTAGGTACACATTCCTTTCTATATCATCCACGACATTTAGCCAGTTAGTCCCTAGAGAAGATGGTCTGTGGTCCCAAGGCTTCTACAGCAAGCTCTAAGTGGTGATTTCTAATTTTTTTTTTAACTTTTATTGGAGTATAGTTGTTTTACAATGTTGCGTTAGTTTCTACTTTACAGCAAAGTGAATCAGACATACGTATACATACATCCACCCCTTTTTTAGATTCCCCTGCCATTTAGGTCCCCACAGAGCACCTCTAACTGGTGGTTTCTGTACTCCTTTCCTTACCAAGTTTTACTTCTCTGAACACTAAGTCTCCTGGTTTTCATGCTAACCGGCCCGGCAGTGCACCAACGCTGCGCTGCAGCGCCACCTAGCGTCTCCTGCCAGTAGAGACCCAGGGCTCACCAACCCTGGGTGCTCACCACCAGCCCGCTATAGTAAAGGAACTCTGGATTCAGATGAACCCTGCCTCTACAAGAAATTGTCCAGATAAAGTCAAGGAGACCTCCCATCCCACAACAGATTGTTAAACCATTATTTGAAAATGTCTTCAGCTCAAATGTTCACTTCACATTAGGATTTTAACACTGAAGGTTTGTATATAAAACATCTTGCTGGCAAGAGACATTCAACGGTGAGGGTGTGGAAAGAGGAAAACTGCAGGTTGTGGGCCTTTGGGTTCTGCTTCTCATGGCTGTGGCTGTGGCTGAGCTTCGTTGAGAGCTGCAGGATGAAAATCAGCTTGGCCTGGCCGGGGAGCTAGATTGAAATGGAGCCTTCATGCGCCGTGCATTAAGCAAGCAGCAGCCGCATTAGAGGCCGAGGGTCCATTAGCTCTCATTTAATGTTTCTTCTCAAGCAGATAAGTACAGGCGTCAAACACCCCAGGCCTTTTATGACACATAAATCACAGGTCAGTGCCTTCCATGGAGACTCCTGTTTGCTAAGTGAGTAGTTACACCAGGAGCAAGGAAGCAACGCACTTAGAGACCCAGAGGGATGAGTTGACTGCATGGGTCAAGGCCAGGAATTTCTCCCTGCAATTTAATGATTAAAACCTTTCTCCTGCTTGAGAACTGACACATCATTCAGGACCTTCCACAAGCAGCAGCTCACACCAAGAGCTTCCCTTGGTCCCAGTTCTACCATTAACTTATTTCTCCAAGAGTTGGTTTCCACAAGCCCTACTGAGTGGAAACCAGGCTATGAGACCCCATCTCTTGACACCCCACTAATTGGATGAAGGTGGATATTTTTCCATACCTAATCCACAGAATCTCTCTGTTTTCATAATGTACGCCATGAGGCACACAGACAAGAGTGAGGGTGAGGGGTCCATGTTAATGGTGGGTCTCTAAGTGAAGGTCTGTGAACCTGGGCTGCTGAGATCCTTGATCTGCCCTGACTTCTGCCCTTCCTGGGTCTGCCACTGCAGCTTTTCGGTGGATTCCATGAGTTCTGTACCTAAAAGCAACTTGAGTGGATTCAGCTCCTTCTGACTAAAACTGCTTCTGAGAAACCCTGAAGCTGAGGGAGAACACTGATCCAGCTTAGGCTGGGGCTTCTGCTCCCTCCTCCAGAGCCACACTCAGCCCGGCAGTGTACCTGTCATCCAGGCCAAGGCAGGAGATGGGTACCCCGCGGGAGGAGGCGGGGGAAAGGGGGGCTGTGGGGGCCAGAGTGTGGTCTGCAGACTGCTGTCAGCCCTCCTACCTGTTACTGGTCTACAACAAGAAAAGAACAGCAACTGAGAAAAACAGAACTTTTGTAGCAATTTTCCAGAGCAATTTGATGTCTATCGAATCTAATATTTTTCTTTTTTTTAATTTATTTTAATTGGAGGCTAATTACTTTACAATATTGTAGTGGTTTTTGTCATACATTGACATGAATCAGTCATAGGTGTACACGTGTCCCCCATCCTGAACCCCCCCTCCCATCTCCCTCCCCATCCCATCTCTCTGGGTCATCACAGTGCAGCAGCCCTGAGCACCCTGTCTCATGTATCGAACCTAGACTGGTGATCTATTTCACATATGGTAACATACATGTTTCACTGATATTCTCTCATATCATCCCACCCTGGCCTTCTCCCACAGAGTCTAAAAGTCTGTTCTTTATATCTGTGTCTCTTTTGCTGTCTCACATATAGGGTCATCGTTACCATCTTTCTAAATTCCATATATATGCGCTAATATGCTGTATTGGTGTTTTTCTTTCTGACTTACTTCACTCTGTATAATAGGCTCCAGTTTCACCCACCTCATTAGAACTGAATCGAATCTAATTTATATTTTTTAAAAAAGCTTGTATTTTTATTATCTTTGCTTTTTCTTTTTTTCCTAGTATTCTATTTTTATTGTATTTTACCAAAAAACATCAGTTCATAAATGATATGAAATAAAAATAAACAATCTTTCACTGCTGAGAGTCTGAAGGACACTTAAAAATCCCCTTCCATGCTCTGGTCCAGGCCCCCTGCCCATTCAGCTGCCAGCATCTTGCCTAGAGAAGACAGGATTACAATTGTGCCTTTCTCCAAGAAAAAGTGGCAAATTGCAGGCAGAGGCAAAGCCTACTGTTCACATCTGTTCATGAGGAGGGCCCGCCCCTGGATCAGCAGGTCAGAGGCAGGGCCCTAAACATGCTAAGCGCCCAAGACCCAAAGCACGCAGATGGAGTTTGGACAAAGTCTTCCAAGGGGCCCACAGGGCAGGCTGCCCAGCCGCCTCCTGAGCCCCCAGGGCTCTCACTGTTGTTCCGCAGGCCCCCAGGGGCAGCGGCAGGGCTGAGGGCTGCAGGCAAGGGGAAGGCGGCGCAAAATTCCTCACAGCTCTCCTGCTCCCGTTCTCTTTTCGCCTTACAAAAACATTGTTATGATGCAGAGAAAATTCATTGATTTCATTTGAAACTTTTCCCAAACAGGATATGGACGCTCAAACAGATCCTCAGCCCTTGGCAACTGTTGTACGCAGGTGTTTCTTGCAAGTGTCGGGTAGCACGTAGGGCGCTGTGATCCAGGGAGCACGGGGGGTGGCCCAAGACCCAAGGGGCTGATGGCATGGAGCCCTGAGCATCCCTGCGTTCCAGGAATTTGACTCCTTCCCACATGCCTCTCCCTGCCCCCTTGCTCACCTCACTTCCAGCCCTGTCTTCAGTATAATAGGAATTGAGTTTTCACTCTTGTTATTTCTGTAATTTATATGATGAAGACAAACCACAGTCCCAAAGAGAGAAGTTTAACATGCAGTGAACAAAATGGAAGTAAGGAAGCTCAAGTAGGACTGCTTGATAACAACGGGCAAAAACAGGATAGACTTTACCTACACAGGCAAAAACAAATACTTGAGCACTGATAGAGTTGAAGGAAAAGTTCATCAATAAAAATCAGTATACACACACCTTATTTGTTTTATTGAAGTATAGTCTATATGATACAGGATGAGATGGTTGGATAGGGAAAGGAGTACGTCAAGGCTGTACATTGTCACCCTGCTTATTTAACTTATATGCAGAGTACATCATGTGAAATGCCAGGCTGGATGAAGCATAAGCTGGAATCAAGATTGCCAGGAGAAATATCAATAACCTCAGATATGCAGATGACACCACCCTTATAGCAGAAAGCAAAGAAGAACTAAAGAGCCTTTTGATGAAAGTGCAAGAGGAGAGTGAAAAAGGTGGCTTAAAACTCAACTTTCAAAAAACTAAGATCATGGCATCAAGTCCCATCACTTCACAGCAAATTATGGGGAAACAATGGAAACAGTGACAGACTTTATTTTGGGGGGCTCCAAAATCACTGCAAATGGTGACTGCAGACGTGAAATTAAAAGACACTTGCTCCTTAAAAGAAAAGCTATGACAAACAAAGACAGCATATTAAAAAGGAGAGACATTACTTTACCAACAAAGGTCTGTCTAGTCAAAGCTATGGTTTTTCCAGTAGTCATGTATGAATGTGAAAGTTGGACTATAAAGAAAGCTGAGCGCCAAAGAACTGATGCTTTTGAACTGTGGTATTGTAGAAGACTCTGGAGAGTCTTGAACTGCAAGGAGATCAAACCAGTCCATCCTAAAGGAAATCAGTCCTGAATATTCATTGGAAGGACTGATGCTGAAGCAGAAGCTCCAATACTTTGGCCCTTATGTGAAGAACTGATTCATTGAAAAAGACCCTGAAAAAAAAAAAGAAAGAAAGAAAGAAAAAGACCCTGATGTTGGGAAAGATTGAAGGCAGGAGGAGAAGGGGGTGAGAGAGGATGAGATGGTTGGATGGTATCACCAACTCCACGTATGTGAGTTTGAGTGGACTCTGGGAGTTGGTGATGGACAGGGAGGCCTGGTGTGCTGCAGTCCATCGGGTTTCAAAGAGTCAGACACAACTTAGCAACTTAACAACAGATAGTTGATTTACAATGTTGTGTTAGTTTCTGTTGTATAGCAATGCATTTCAGTTATACAAATATATGCATATTCATTTTCATATTCTTTTCCATTATGGCTTATTACTAAATGTAGTTCCCTGCACATACACATCTTTTTAATCCAAGTTTCTAAAAGTAAAATGGAATCAAAGAGCATTGAAGCATGAAGGAATATCTCCAACAAGTAGGAATTTATAAGTAGCCCTGAATCAAAAGTTAAACATATGATCCAGCAATTCCACTGCTAGGTAGATTACATATCCAAGAGAAATGAAAACATGGATATCTACATGAAAATTTATACATGGATGCTTATAGCAGTATTATCCATAATAGCCAAGAAGTAGAAACAACCCAGATGTTCACTGGTAAATGAATAAATAAAGTGTGGTATCTCTATACATTGGTGTATTATTTGGCCATTAAAAGGACTGAAGGTCTTACATGCTACATTGTGGATGAAACTTGAAAATATTATGCAAAACACTAAGTGAAAGAATACAGTCACAAAGGATCACATATTGTATTGATTCCATTTATACAAAGTGTCCAGAATAGGTAAATCTACAGAGACAGAAAGTAGGTGGGTTGTTGCTGATAGCGGGGAAGGGTGAGGGGTGGCGGGATTGGGGGGTGGTCGCTAAGGGGAACAGGATTTCTTTTGAGGCTAACAAAAATACTCTAAAATTGTAATGATGATTGTTCGACTCCGAATACAATAAAAGCTACTGAGTCATACACTTTAAATGGGTGAATTGATGCAACATGTCCATATAAAGAAAGTTACAAAGGAAAAAAAAAATGGAGGTCATTTTCCAAGCAGAGATAAGAAAGGTGGGGTATATCTGGTGAATTTCATCAACCCCTTCTGGCAAGGAAAGGGTTCAGAGAAGACCCTACATCTTGAAGTAACCAGAGGAATTTCTTCACTTTCCTTTGGATCCTCACTGTCACCCCCAAGGCTCCTGCTCCAAGGATTCCCCCTGGGTGTTCTGGAAAGGAGCCCCTCTTTTTCCCCTGTTTTCATAATAGAAAGGTCTGGTAAGCACTTACAGGGTAACCCTCCTAGATATATTTATAATTTTGGATTACAGTAATAACTTAGAACCTTTGAGGCTTAGAAACAATCTCTTCTACTGACTTCTGAGTGTTCCGTGGAGCCCTTCAAGGCTATCCAGTTGGAACAGAGAGTAAGGGAGGGGTTGCCAGGGATGCTGGGTATGCCAAAGCTTTTCAAGAAATTCTGACTTCAAAAGGTTAAACACAATGTTTGGCAGTCTAAAAGATAAACCCTCAGCCATCACAAGGAAAAAATTATCCAGAAAAACTCAACTCTGAAGTTTTTGGTCAAATGACATTTGACTGAGCTCTCCCCAAACTTTACAGCACCACAAGGCCCCCATTCCCTTTCAGTGAGTTCCAGAGAGTGCTTCCAGGCTCTCAGCGGCCTCCCCCCGACCTCTGGACATTTCCCCTAGACCCTTCTCAAGGTCTTGCCAGATCTGATATCCCCCAAAAAGCTCTACAGTCCTGGCTAAGGCACAATCACCTGACCCAGGGCAACAAACAGCTGGTACCAAACAAATCCCCAGCACATGAGTCACCTGGAAAGTCTCCTGAGTCAGGCTCTAGATGAGACTCTCTCTCTACCTTGTAGTGACATAATCGGTGACAATATGTTTATAAAAACAGGCAAGGAAAGAGATCAGAAGAGAAATACAGCTGAGTTTGTCCATCACACCAGCCATATTTTCTTGTCTACAAAAAAAAATGGCACAGTTGAATCCCTAGACTTCCAACCAAAAAGCTGAAACTGTTACATAATGCTAGCTGCTCTAAACTACACCCAACACTACCTAGAAAAACATCTATCAGTTTTCTTGAAATTTACTAAGCCCCAGAGTGATGAAGTTGACCAAGGTAGCATCAAAAGTTCCAGAGGGTCAGTACCTGGGAGGTCTATGATATCTATTTACATTTTTTTCATTTGAATTCTCTCTCACCCAGAGGCCAGTTACTATAAAGCCCTTTCTCTGAGCCTACTTTACTAAATGGTATAACTGGTAACTCAGTGCCTTGCAGAGGTTTTTTACAAACAATAGGCACTTGGTAAATGCCTTGAGAAATTGATGAGTTAGTTCATGAGTTCATGAGTGAATCAATGACCTCAGAAGTAAAATTGCTTTAAAATCTAAACTATTATAGTTTAGTCATCCCAATTTTTATAATTTCTCCATCACCTTATTTAGCACCTTCTTAAAGTGAACATGGGCCCAGTAACATAGAACTTGGAAGGGATCTAGACACTGCCCACTCTGAATAATTCCAGACTTTTGCCTAAACAACATTCCAGAGGCCACGGAAAGAAACAAGTAGGAGGCCAAGAAGAAAGGCATCTGGGGTCTCTATTCCCATTTTTTGTTCACATATTAGGATAAGGCTGCTGCTGCTGCTGCTGCTGCTGCTGTTAAGTCGCTTCAGTCATGTCCAACTCTGTGCGACCCCATAGATGGCAGCCCACCAGGCTCCCCCATCCCTGGGATTCTCCAGGCATGAACACTGGAGTGGGTTGCCATTTCCTTCTCTACAGCATGAAAGTGAAAAGTGAAAGTGAAGTCGCTCAGTCGTGTCCGACTCTTCGAGATCCCATGGACTGCAGCCTACCAGGCTCCTCCATCCATGGGATTCTCCAGGCAAGAGTACTGGAGTGGGTTGCCATTGCCTTCTCTGAGCATAAGGCTACCTGCTATAATAAATAAACCTCAACATTTCAATGGCTTGTCAACAAATAACTTGATTTTTCACTCAAATAACAGTTTGATGAGGGGATTTCTGGAATGCAGGTGGCTCTCTTCCACAGGAACCCAGTCTCCTTTCATCTTACGGTTCCATTATCCCCTAGGGCCACATCCAGGAGACAGGGAAGGGAAGAGAGAGAAGCATCTCTCCTTCTTTATCACCTTGGCCTGTGTACTAGTCAGGGGATTTTCAGGAGTACAAAGTTCAGGCCAGGTAATCAGAAAAATAGGGCCCGGGCCAGGCAATCCAATAGAGACCATTAAAATGGGCAATTACAAGAACTTAAAAGCCAGATAGAGGACATAAGAAAATTCAGATGTTAGCATCAGCAGGAAGTCACTTCCACTCCTAGGACAAAAGGATCCAGTTCACTCACCACTTACCTATTTGAGCTTCAGAGAAGGCTGCTAGGCAACTGAGACATGAAAGAGGGGCTGTTAGTTAAGAGCTGAGACCACAGTGATGTCACCTGAAGCAAAGAGATCAGGGTTGAAATATCCTGTGGTCTCCCTGGCTCCCTCCCTCCAGTCTCCTGCCAGTGCCCAGGCTGGCTGAATCTAGTCAGAGCCAGGGCAGGAGGTCTGGGGAACTGCAGTTTGCAGGAACCAGTCCTCTGCAGAATGAGCAGATCACAGAAAGGAGGAGAAAGTGGATCTGAGAGCAAACAGACAAGTGACAAGCAAACATGCTCCATAAGTAACACAAACCACTGTCACTCCCATTTCATTCATAAGAAGTAACAGGACCACATCAAGAAGCAAGGGCTGCTGGGAAATGTCATCCTGGCTGAACATCCCTTACCAGTAACATAACATAGTGGGCAGTTGGCCATCTCTACCAGTTAGGTTTGAATAAATTTTCAACCCACTCAGCGGCTCCATTTTCACATGAGGTTCATGAGGGACAAAACCACAGGAAAAAGACCCTTGTGACTCTCTAGGCAGTATTATTATTTCTCCCTCCTCACACACCCCTTAGACCTAGAGCACTGGTAGGAAGAGGAGGAGGAGAAACCAGCAACAGTCTCTTGGTGCTCCTAAGGGGAAGGGGCAGAGAGTGTCCAGGCATTCCTGACTCTGTAAATAGGCTGCTGATGGATGCCCTCATGGAACTTTGGGGTGAACTAGGGTATTGAAGAAGTGTGAAGGAACTGGTACACAAGACAGCTTTGGCTCCTGCCCTGTGGAGCATATGGAGTTGCACAATAAGTGCTCTGGAGAAAAGAGATGGAGCCCCAGAATGAAGGAAAACAGATAATCTCGCTCTGGCAGTATCTCAGCCTCCCCGCTTAGACTTCAGCTCCAAACGCTTACTTTCAGGCCAAACTCCTTCTGTCATCATCTTACAGGGGTGCTTAGTTCCTATACTTATACTCCAACCAACATAGAGACTTCCTTGTCTTTAACCTTCAAACACTACAATCCATGCACAGAAACTGCATTTCTGCTGCACTCCTGAACCCCAAGTAGGTAGGCTGAGGCCTCCCTCCACATCAGCCAGCATGGTTCCACTCATTCCTGTATAAATTGGGCTGTTTATCTACTTCTGATTTTAAAAAGTTTGCAAACCTTGAATCTTGTTTAATTCTTCCCTTTGCATGTGAGAAAGCAGTTCAGTGAGAGAAGAGGGACTGCCCCAAGACTGCACAGCACACCAGGAGATAAGCTCAGATCTTCAGATCCTCAGAAAATCCTAGTAAGAATAGTTTCTCAAACACATGTTTCTTGTGAAAAGTTCCTAGAAATTCTCCACCCCTGAAGATTACATCATTGGAAATATTTTCAGTGCCTATTTCCTCATGAATTAAGAGTTCCTTTGGTTACAACAGAAATCCACTGAGATGACTTTGGCCAAAAAGAAGGGCTCCATTACAAGGGGCTAAGAGAACACAGAGCAGGAATGAATCACAGGCCAGGAATACAGCAGGAGCTAGGGATTCAAACAGCTTTAGAAATCTCTCTCCAAATCCTGCTTTGACTTTTCTGTATATCCACTCCATCCTCCATCCTCTTCAGATCAGATTTTTCTACTTTGCTATCCACATGGCAGAAGGCAAGAGTCTACCTCCTCCCAAGGTTCATGCTCCTAGACTGCTAGTTCCACACTTACTCACTTTTTTTAAAATCAGTTTTAACAATGCATCAGTTACATACAATAAAATTTATCCTTTGTTAAATACAGAATTCATGTGTGGGTGTGCGTGCTCAGCTTTGTCTGACTCTATGAGACCCCATGGACTTCAGCCCACCAGGCTCCCTGTCCTGGGGATGTTCCCAGCAAGAATACTGGAGTGGGTATTTCCTCCTCCAGGGGATCTTTCCAACCCAGAGATCAAACCTGCATCTCCTGCATTGGCAGCCGGACTCTTTCACCACTGAGCCACCTGCAAAGCCCACAGAACTCATGAGTTTTGACAAATGCATATAATTATGCAACCACCACCACAATTAAAATATATATATCCATATATATATCCATATCTATCACTCCAATAAGGTTTTTTTGTGCTATTTTCCTTAATATCCTCCCCCATTTTCAGCCCTGGAAATCACTGATCTGTTTTTCTAATATTTTGACTTTTCTAGAATTTTATATAAATACAGTCACTTAGTATATGACTTTTTTTTCACTCAGCATAATGTTTTTGAGATACTTTTCTATTATGAGTATTGGTGGTTAGTTCCTTTTGTTACTCAGCAGTATTATATACCACAATTTATTTATCCAATGTCAATGAAAATGGGTTGTTTCCAATTGGGAGCTGTTATGAATAAGGCCACTGTGAACACTCACATACAGGTCTTTCTGTGGACATATGTTTATATTTTCATTTCTCTTTGGGAAATACTCATGACTGGGACTGCTGGATCATATTTTAAGTGTATGTTACACTTTAAAGGAAAGTCTCAAACTATTTTCCAAAGTGACTGTACCATTCTGCATTTCACACAACAATATGTGAGCATTCCAGCTGCTTCACATCCTTTCAAACCCTTGGCAAGGTCAGTATTTTTCATTTTAAAAGGTATGCCATGGTATTTCATTGTGGCTTTAATTGGTATCTTCCTAAAAACTAATAATGTTTAGCATATTTTCATTGCTTATTTGCCATCTATATCTCTTCTTTGGTGAAGGGTTTAACTCTTTTGTCAATTTTTAGAGGGTTGCTGGTCTGAGTTGTAAGAGTTTTTATATGTTCTAGATATGAGTTCTTTATCAGATGTGTGTTTTGCTAAAACATTTTTTCCCAGTCTGTGGCTTGTCTTTTGACTTTCTTAACAGCATATTTCAAAAATTAATTTTTTATATAAAGTCCAATTTATGAATATTTTCTTATTGTTCTACTTACTGAGTCCCAGCAAAGAAATCTTTGCCTAATTCAAGGTCTTATTCTTTCTCATGTTTTCTTCTGGAGGTTTTAAAGCTTTATGTCAATGATCCACTTTGAGTTCAACTCTTTCTCTCCTCAAACCTAATTCTCTGTGGTGGGACTCTGTGAGCTTGGGTCTGATGTTCATTCCTAAACCAATCTATATGGCCAGAGCCAGGGACACTCTCTGACCTCCCCAGCCTGATCACATGCCTGATCTGGTTCAATCAACAGTGTCCAGGGCTGCAATGCAAAATATGGCTGCCACCAAGTCCCATGTGTTAAGAAAAGGGGTATATCAATAACCAGAGAACAGGGATTTATTAAGACAACCTAATGTGTCCATGTATACTGTAATCTGGCTCTACCCATTTAACATTTAGTATTTTAACCAATTAGCTTGGAATAGTACAAGATTGATTATTAAATGAACAGGTCTTACCAGTATTCAAACACAATTTTCCATATTGCCCAATAAAGTCCTAGTCATTCTTCCATGCCTAATCTACTAAAATATCATCCCCATTGTGAAGCCTTGGGAGACTCCTCAGACTTAAAACATATTTATCTTCCCCAACAAACTATTAGCTCCTCATGTGCAAGAATCTTATCTTGTTTGTCTCTCTCAAAGACTAGTTTAATTCCTGGCACATAATAATTTTTGGTACTTGTTGAATATTGAGTTTGTCCTATAACTCTGTCAAATATTGATTAAATAATGAAGAACCACTAGGAAGAATCTCAAATTACTTTGCAGAATTTTGTATAAGAAAATCGTCACTTGAGATTGATGGCCAATTTACACTCAATGGAGAAAAAAATTAAGGTAGACAATCTAAAATCAATCTCACTCTGACTTTTCACCCTTGCTGGGGAGAAACTTACTTCAAATGCTTCCTTGAAGTCATGATGTACAAGGTTGAGCTGAGGCCCACTGACTAGTTAGCTTTATCACTAAAGAGCCCTGTGATCAACAACAGACAACACTGAAATACAAAGGATCATAAGAGTCTACTACCAGCAGCTCTATGCCAATAAAATGGACAACTTGGAAGAAATGGACAAATTCTTAGAAAAGTATAACTTTCCAAAACTGAACCAGGAAGAAACAGAAGATCTTAACAGAGCCATCACAAGCAAGGAAATTGAAACTGTAATCAGAAATCTTCCAGCAAACAAAAGCCCAGGACCAGACGGCTTCACAGCTGAATTCTACCAAAAATTTAGAGAAGAGCTAACACCTATCTTACTCAAACTCTTCCAGAAAATTGCAGAAGAAGGTAAACTTCCAAACTCATTCTATGAGGCCACCATCACCCTAATTTCAAAACCAGACAAAGATGCCACAAAAAAAGAAAACTACAGGCCAATATCACTGATGAACATAGATGCAAAAATCCTTAACAAAATTCTAGCAAACAGAATCCAACAACATATTAAAAAAATCATACACCATGACCAAGTGGGCTTTATCCCAGGAATGCAAGGATTCTTTAATATCTGCAAATCAATCAATGTAATACACCACATTAACAAATTGAAAGATAAAAACCATATGATTATCTCAATAGATGCAGAGAAAGCCTTTGACAAAATTCAACACCCATTTATGATTAAAACTCTCCAGAAAGCAGGAATAGAAGGAACATACCTCAACATAATAAAAGCTATATATGACAAACCCACAGCAAGCATCACCCTCAATGGTGAAAAATTGAAAGCATTTCCCCTGAAATCAGGAACAAGACAAGGGTGCCCACTCTCACCACTACTATTCAACATAGTGTTGGAAGTTTTGGCCACAGCAATCAGAGCAGAAAAAGAAGTAAAAGGAATCCAGATAGGAAAAGAAGAAGTGAAACTCTCACTGTTTGCAGATGACATGATCCTCTACATAGAAAACCCTAAAGACTCTACCAGAAAATTACTAGAGCTAATCAATGAATATAGTAAAGTTGCAGGATATAAAATTAACACACAGAAATCCCTTGCATTCCTATACACTAACAATGAGAAAACAGAAAGAGAAATTAAGGAAACAATACCATTCACCATTGCAACAAAAAGAATAAAATACTTAGGAGTATATCTACCTAAAGAAACAAAAGACCTATACATAGAAAACTATAAAACACTGATGAAAGAAATCAAAGAGGACACAAACAGATGGAGAAACATACCGTGTTCATGGATTGGAAGAATCAATATTGTCAAAATGGCTATACTACCCAAAGCAATCTATAGATTCAATGCAATCCCTATCAAGCTACCAACGGTATTTTTCACAGAACTAGAACAAAGAATTTCACAATTTGTATGGAAATACAAAAAACCTCGAATAGCCAAAGTAATCTTGAGAAAGAAGAATGGAACTGGAGGAATCAACCTGCCTGACTTCAGACTCTACTACAAAGCCACAGTCATCAAGACAGTATGGTACTGGCACAAAGACAGAAATATAGATCAATGGAACAGAATAGAAAGCCCAGAGATAAATCCACGAACCTATGGACACCTTATCTTTGACAAAGGAGGCAAGGATATACAATGGAAAAAAGACAACCTCTTTAACAAGCGGTGCTGGGAAAACTGGTCAACCACTTGTAAAAGAATGAAACTAGAACACTTTCTAACACCATACACAAAAATAAACTCAAAATGGATTAAAGATCTAAATGTAAGACCAGAAACTATAAAACTCCTAGAGGAGAACATAGGCAAAACACTCTCCGACATAAATCACAGCAGATCCTCTATGACCCACCTCCCAGAATATTGGAAATAAAAGCAAAAATAAACAAATGGGACCTAATGAAACTTAAAAGCTTTTGCACTACAAAGGAAACTATAAGTAAGGTGAAAAGACAGCCCTCAGATTGGGAGAAAATAATAGCAAATGAAGCAACAGACAAAGGATTAATCTCAAAAATATACAAGCAACTCCTGCAGCTCAATTCCAGAAAAATAAATGACCCAATCAAAAAATGGGCCAAAGAACTAAACAGACATTTCTCCAAAGAAGACATACAGATGGCTAACAAACACATGAAAAGAGGCTCAACATCACTCATTATCAGAGAAATGCAAATCCAAACCACTATGAGGTACCATTACACGCCAGTCAGGATGGCTGCTATCCAAAAGTCTACAAGCAATAAATGCTGGAGAGGGGGTGGAGAAAAGGGAACCCTCTTACACTGTTGGTGGGAATGCAAACTAGTACAGCCACTATGGAGAACAGTGTGGAGATTCCTTAAAAAACTGGAAATAGAACTGCCATGTGACCCAGCAATCCCACTTCTGGGCATACACACTGAGGAAACCAGATCTGAAAGAGACACGTGCACCCCAATGTTCATCGCAGCACTGTTTATAATAGCCAGGACATGGAAGCAACCTAGATGCCCATCAGCAGATGAATGGATTAGGAAGCTGTGGTACATATACACCATGGAATATTACTCAGCCATTAAAAAGAATTCATTTGAATCAGTTCTAATGAGATGGATGAAACTGGAGCCCATTATACAGAGTGAAGTAAGCCAGAAAGATAAAGAACATTACAGCATACTAACACATATATATGGAATTTAGAAAGATGGTAATGATAACCCTATATGCAAAACAGAAAAAGAGACACAGATGTACAGAACAGACTTTTGGACTCTGTGGGAGAAGGCGAGGGTGGGATGTTTCGAGAGAACAGCATGTATATTATCTATAGTGAAACAGATCACCAGCCCAGGTAGGATGCATGAGACAAGTGCTCAGGCCTGGTGCACTGGGAAGACCCAGAGGAATCGGGTGGAGAGGGAGGTGAGGGGGGATCGGGATGGGGAATACATGTAACTCCATGGCTGATTCGTGTCAATGTATGACAAGACCCACTGCAATGTTGTGGGGTAATTAGCCTCCAACTAGTGAAAATAAATGAAAAAAAAATAAAATTAATAAAGCCAATGGAAGTTTGTGGGCCCTTAAAAAAAAAAAAAAAGAGCCCTGTGATCAGTAGAGTCCAATACATATAATCTCATGGTATTCTGATTAACAGTACAGGTGTTAGTTTGTTGGCACAGTTACCCAAAGAATAGCAAATATTAGAGGGAAAGTTTGTGGTAATGAACTATAGCAAATGAAACATTATTGAGAATTTACCCCCTCAAAAAGGTGTGGCCTTCAAATAGAAATTCCTGCATAGGACTCAGAGGCAGAAGTTGCCAAGAAGCAAGTAGGAGCTGATCAAGTCAGAGTAATAAGTTTAAATAAAAACTGTTGTTTAAGAAATTTATCTGGACTCTTCAGGTATTAAACATGGGCTAAGGCTATAGCTGTCACACATTCTTTGATTTTGAAACAAAACAATTTCTAAATGTTTAGCATATGTCCTTTAAATAAAAGAATGTGTACAAACATAGAGAAGAAACTTCCATCATAAAATCTTTACATGAATCTTAAGTAGCAGTGAAAGTGCGTATCCTGCCTTCATTTCAAGTGCTAAAGGAAGCTTT
Organism: Cervus canadensis; assembly: GCF_019320065.1. NCBI lineage: Eukaryota > Metazoa > Chordata > Mammalia > Artiodactyla > Cervidae > Cervus > Cervus canadensis. The sequence continues at coordinate 24,158,394 of NC_057402.1, read as the reverse complement.
CTGAAGGATGCGTGCATGCTTAGTTGTTCAGTCATGTCCGACTCTGTGCAACCCTTTGGACTGTAGCCCACCAAGCTCCTCTGTCCATGGGATTTTTCAGGCAAGAATACTGGAGTGGGTTGCCATTTCCACCTCCAGAGGATCTTCCTGCTCTAAGTATCAAACCCATGTCTCCTACATTGCAGACAGATTCTTTACCTGCTGAGCCATCAGGGAAGCCCTTTGAAGGATATGAATGTGTGAAAGAGCAAGACTTCAGGGTTGTGGAAAGAACAGAGAGCCATCTCTTCCTTGGTTCCCATCATTCTGGAGTCCCTATGCCCCAGCCTTGGTTCCCACGGAGCCCATCCGAGCATACACATGTTTGGGTAATTCTAGAAGCCTTCCTGCATGGGCAATGTTGTGACTGGGTAAACAGGGTGGCCTCTGGATCTCTCCAGCAAAGGACAAATGACTTTGAATTTGAGAAAAACAGATCCATAGGTAACTCAAAAATCTCAAGAGGCAGAGGACAAGTAGAGAAAGGTTTTGTTTTCTTTTTAATTGGGGAGGTTTAGTTCAAATCCAAACTAGATGACTACAGGGAGGGACACTCGGTTTGAATTGGGATAGAAGCTGACAAGAGCCAAGTGCTGTTTCTTGGTGGGAGGAAGAGAGACTTCCTCAAGATTCTGGACTTAATTTTGGACTTTAAGCGTCATCCGAGATAGCAATGTGAACTAGGGCTTAACTCTTTTTTGTGCCCCTTTACGCATGAGTTATGAATTTGTATTTTGTTTCTGTTTCTTATAATTTTTTTTTGCCATTTTGGATTGGGAGGAGTGAAAGGAAATCAATTCTAAGCTAACCAGGCTCATATAACAAATTTTTTAAGAACAGAAAATTTTATACAATTGTTAATTGACTAACTTATCCACCTTCCCTTTTAAAATTTTTTTAGAATTTTTTAAAATGTAGATTCTTACTAGAACAACTGCTATTTTGGAAGTCCATGATGTTTACTAAAATTTTGTTTTAGGATCATTTGTGATTATGTTTTTGTTCTCTCTCATTTGTTTTATGATGTAGATAAATTACTTACAATAGTATTTCTCATACTGAGTTTGGTAGCTCTGAGAGATTTCTAGAAATCAGACCCACTGAACAATCAATAATTGTGTGATGCTGGTGACTATCTCTGAGCTATTTGAATGGGTAAATGGGCACTTCTGCTTCTAAATAAGAAATAGCTACCAACAGAGCTACCTTAAGCTTTCCAACTATCAAAAGTCTTGTTGTTATTCAGTCACTCAGTCATGTCCTACTCTTTGCAACCCCATGGACTGCAGCACACCAGGCCTCCCTGTCCCTGACCATCTCCCAGAGCCTGTTCAAACTCATGTCCATTGAGTTGGTGATGCCATCCAACCATCTCATCCTGTTATCCCCTTCTCCTCCTGCCTTCAATCTTTCCCAGCATCAGGGTCTTTTCCAATGATCTGGCTCTTCGCATCAGGGGGCCAAATATTGGAGCTTCAGTTTCAGTGTCAGTCCTTCCAGTAACATTCAGGGTTCAAAAGTCTTCTGTCTCACACCAAAAAAAAAAAAAAAAAAAAAAAATGTTATGGCTTGAAAAACCTGAGGGGGAGATGTATGCTCAGCCAGAAGCTCTCTTGTTTACTTGTGCAGGCTTTGCATCTGTCCTCTAAAACCCAACTGCAAGTGACTTAACCAAAAGTTTATTTGGTAGAAAGAAGCTTAGTCAAAAGTACTTTAGCTAAAAGAAAATTAATCAATGTGAAAGAGTTTAGTTGATAGAAAAATTCGATTAGAAAATACTGACACCAGTTAGCAATTTTTTATGTATTACTAACTTGGAAGCTACCCTCCATGGATCTCTTTCTTGAGAGTTTTTGAAGGGATTTCTTTTACCTTAAAAAAGTTTAAGTTCATTCTTTGTGAAGCATTCCTTCTCTGTCCTGTTTACGACAGTAAAAATTTGAAACAACCCATCTCTAATGACAAGAGATGAATCCCACATCTGAGCTGCTATTAAAATCCATGATCTCCATCTTTATCTAACAAACTTTCACCTTTTCTTCAACCTACTCCAACCCCACCTCCTATACCCTCACTTTCAACAGATGGCCTTACCTCCTTTTCTACAGAGCAACTAGAAGACACCAGAAGGAATGAAGCCTCACATTCCTCCTCGACCATCTGAGAACTTCATCCTTCTGTTTCAGCGATGGAGGAATCCTGTCTTTATTTGAAGCTAATCCTTCTGTGCTCTGGGACTTACAATCTGTGTTCCTGAGCTTTTTGCTCTCTCTCCTTCTACTCCCATCATTCTTTCTCTATCCTGTGCCATTAATCTCTTCTTTACTCAGTTCAGTTCAGTCACTCAGTCATGTCTGATTCTTTGTGACCCCATGGACTGCAGCACGCCAGGCCTCCCCATCCATTACCAACTCCCAGAGCCTACGCAAATTCATGTCCATTGCATCGGTGATATCATCCAACCATCTCATCCTCTGTCATCGTCTTCTCCTCCTGCCTTCATGCTTTCCCAGCATCAGGGTCTTTTCCAGTGAGTCAGCTCTTCACATCAAGTGGCCAAAATATTGGAGTTTCAGCTTCAGCATCAGTCCTTCCAATGATTCAGGACTGATTTCCTTTAGGATGGACTAGTTGGATCTCCTTGCAGTCCAAGGGACTTTCAAGAGTCTTCTCCAACACCACAATTCAAAAGCATCAGTTCTTTGGTGCTCAGTTTTCTTTATAATCCAACTCTCACATCCATACATGACTACTAGAAAAACCATGGCTTTGAATAAATGGACCTTTGTTGGCAAAGTAATGTCTCTGCTTTTTAAAATGCTATCTAGGTTGGTCATAACTTTCCTTCCAAGGAGTAAGCATCTTTTAATTTCATGGCTGCAGTCACCATCTGCAGTGATTTTGGAGCCCCCAAAAATAAAGTCTGTCACTGTTTCCATTGCTTCCCTATCTATTTGCCATGAAGTGATGGGACCAGATGCCATGATCTTAGTTTTCTGAATGTTGAGCTTTAAGCCAACTTTTTCACTCTCCTCTTTCACTTTCATCAAGAGGCTCTTTAGTTCTTATTCGCTTTCTGCCACAAGGGTGGTGTCATCTGCATATCTGAGGTTATTGATATTTCTCCCGGCAATCTCGATTCCAGCTGTGCTTCATCTAGCCCAGCATTTTGCATGATGTACTCTGCATATAAGTTAAATAAGTAGGGTGACAATATACAGCCTTGACATACTCCTTACCCGATTTGGATTTACTCAATCAGCCTGTAAACAATCACATCACAAGTCTCTTCATCTTCATTCTAAAAAACAATAAAGACTCTCACTCCACATTTCCCTGTCCTTTCAGTCCTCTACTTCATAGTCAAACTCCACAAAGAGTCATCAGCTCTTTCTGGTTCTACCTGCTCTCTTTGCAGTCTCTCCTTACCCTGCCCCAACCTGGCTTTGGCTAAGATCACTACTGCCAATGGCCATCAGATTGTCAACTTCAATGGACACACTTCTGTGTTTGCCTTGCTTGACCTCTCAGCAGTATTGGATACCAACTTTTCCCTTCTTAATAAAAATTCCATTCCCTTGGGTGCCATGACAACTCTCCTTTCTGACTTTTCTTTTCCTTCTATGGCCATACCTCAGTCTCATCTGAGGACTCTTATTTTCCCACCCACCTTTTGAAGACCACCATTTCCAAGCCCATTTGTTCAAACTTCTGCTCTATCTAGTTCCTTCACCTGCTCTCCCTGGGCCACCTCTATCATGAGGACCTTCAGTAGAGCATTGTGGTTAAAGATGTGAACTATGCATTCAAACTCCTAGTTCCATCACTGACTGGTCATTTTCCCTCCTCCAAACTACTCTCTAAGCCTCAGGTTCCTCATCTGTAAAATAGGAGTAACACCACCTTTGCCATAAAGTTATTGTGAGAATCAAATGTGATAATGCATATAAAACAATTAGCATAGTGCTTGGAAATTCACTAATAAATGACTTTCTTAGTATTATCTTGCCTTAAGCTCCAAAACATCTGATTAGATAAAAAGACTAACTCAATACCAGAAATAAGGCCATCTAGTAGTTGATCACAGTGACCGAAAGATAATGCATCTCTTTTCTCTTCAGCTTGCCTTCCGGTTGGTACACAGTCTACCTTGGATGTTTTTCTTTGAACACAGAGGATGTATTTTTTGCCTGATCTCCAGTCCTCTTCCCCTCTGTCCTCTGTCAGGGGTCCAGCTCCTCTCTGCTAGCATCACCTTCACGTGGTCTGGACTGTTGCTGCCTCTCTCCAAAGTGGGCACCTCCCTACAACCTTTCATAGGAGCAGGTCTGGGTTTTCAGAGTCTTCCAAGGGCTCCCACAAACTTATCTCTAATAATGACCACCTCTCATAGCGCAGTTTGATGCTCTGTCATGCTTTAAGATTCTCTCTGCATCTGGGTGAGGATCGGAAGGGATAAAAAGGGTAAAGGGGACAGAGAGGCTTATTCTGTCTCCAAACAATTTTTTCATAATAATAAATATTATAGTATATGTCCAAAGACATTTTATTTATTTTTTAGTTAGTTATGTATTTCCTTGCTGCATGTTAGCTACTCCCTAGTTGAGATGCATTGGCTTCTCATTGTGTGGCTTCCCTTATTATGGAGCACAGACTCTAGGTATGTGGGCTCAGTAGTTGTGGCGCAGAGGCTTAGTTTCCCCTTGGCATGTGGGATCTTCCCAAATCGGGGATTGAACCAGTGTGCATTAAATTGCAAGGCAGATTCTTAACCCCCGGACCACCAGGGAAGCTCCCAGAGACATATTTAGATCAGACATTAACTTGTACTAGACTGTATTCAAACTACAATATAAAATATTTAACAGGCACTGAAATGTCATTATGTCCTGAACTCAATATCCCTGACACTAAATTAAATATTTTTTCTCTCCAAACTATTTCTTCCACTGTGTTCATTTATCCAGAGGTACCTGGATACTGGGAGGTACCAGGAACCTGGGAACCATCCCAAACTCTTTCTTATCCTTTTTCCCCCTTTTCCATTTCTACCTCCTAAATATCACATCACCTATTCTGCATCACTCCTACAGCTACTCATAACCCAGATCCCACCTTGAATCACGCCCTGCATCATTCATTTCTGAATTACATGACCCTCCTCTGAGTCACTATAACAATCTGTGCTTCTCTTTATGCTGATACAATTAATAGCAGGCTGTGGGGGTAATTGTGGGGCCTCAAACACACCCACTTCTATGCTCTCAGTGCCAAGAAGAAGGCCTGACATCCAGTAAATGTGCAATGAATACCTAATGAGAGAAGGGAAAGGGCTTTCCTGGTGGCTCAGACGGTAAACAATCTGCCCACAATGTTGGAGGACCCAGGTTCAACCCCTGGGTCAGGAAGATTCTCTGGAGAAGGGAATGGCCACCTTCTCCAGTATTCCTGCCTGGAGGATTCCATAGACAGAGGAGCCTGACGGACCATGGGTTCACAAAGAATCAGACACGACTGAACAACTAACACACACACACACACACACACACACACTCTAAGGGAAAGATGGAAGGAAGGAAGGAGGGAGGATAGAAAAGGGAAATCAAAGTCAATTACTAATCTTACAACTTTCTCTTCTGAGGACTATTTACAAACTTACATTTTGGGTATCAAAGACTCAGACCTATACATACTCTGCCTCTTCTGTCAGGCTCAGCTTGTTCCGCAGATTAGGGCTTCAGAGTAGTGCGAAATCCCATAAATAGTCATTTACAACTTATGGAGAGAAGGTAATAATTGTCTCTTAATGTTTCTCCTTTACCCTAAGTATTTCCTACTCCAACATCTGTTTTAAGGCACCATGTTTAATTCTTTGGGGTTTTACTGGCCTTCTCCTAAGCTTCCAGACTTGACCATTTTCTTCCTCTTGATTTCTTATTTCTCCACAGGGAAGAATCTAAATGAAGGACAGGAGGCAGAAAGGGAGGGTAGTGTTTAGAATGATTTCACCTGGAATAGTGGAGCGAACACCATCATTGGAAAGATGTAAAGAGAGAACCTCCCTAAACGCTAGGGCAGGCACACAGTATGAATGCCCCTAGGAATTCTAACTCTTTGTCTCTACTTCTCGCTCCTCCTCCCAGCACATCTTTTTGCCTTTCATATTAAAACGATTTTTCATTGAACTGCTTAAAATTTCTCTAGTAAATATCCAACTGCTTTTAGACTATTTATTTAAGGAGCTTTACCACTTTCTTTTGAACATCTGAACAAGTCAAAATTTTTCTCTAAAAAAAAAAAGTCTACAGTGTTCATTCAGTGAGGTACATAAAACACCAATGACCACTTGTCAGAGATTTGGAAGGTAGATTTAGGTGAAATTTGGTATACATTATGATTTGTTCAGCATGAAATTTGCACAATGAGGATACCCTTATAAAAACTGAAACTTACAATGGTAAAGAGAGGCTTCATCACACACATAGCAATCACCTACTAAAGAAGAAAAGCCCTTTGCTTCCAAATATGCCAGCACAAGTAATATCACCATTTCAATACACACATTTTTGCGCCTCAGACACTATCTAAATATTTCCTCTGAGATTTCACAGATTCCCTTTTGCCCCTGGTGATTACAGAATGGTGATCTAGTTCGGATCTGTTCCTATTCTTACACACACACCACACACATACACAATGCTTTTTGCTCACAGACATTGAGGGCATTTTTTCTTTTTTTTTTTTGCTTGTTTGTTTTGTTTTTGGCCACCCCACATAGCTTTTGGAATCTTTGTTCCCTGATCAGGGATCAAACCCAGGCCCTTAGCAGTGAAAGTGTTGAGTCCTAACCACTGGACTGCCATGGAATTCCTGAGATATTTTATTACTAGAGATTTATCATCAATAGGATCTTGGGCACAGACTGCTTTTCAAAGATTTAGTTTATTCTAACAAGTATGAACTTACCCTAATGCAACTGCTGGATCAGATGTCGAACCCCATCACTCTATAGAAATCACCAGTCACCGCATGGCTGCCAGTTTTAATGGCCTCTTCCCAGTCCTCACCTTCATCAACCCCCACATAGCAGCTAAACAGCTGACAATTGCCTCTTTCTTGAAGGCCCTTTGATTTTTGTCTTGGGCAACACCATTCAGAGAGTCCTATTCCTACACAAGCCAAGAGGATATAAATGGTCTGGAGGTTCTTGAACCTAAAATTGCCCAGTTTGCATCCTTGAGCCTCTGTCAGAAAGCAGGTCACGATGGAGTCCTTCCCCATAGAAGAGTCACCCAGAAGGAGAGGGAAGGGTTAATATTCTCATTTTTCAGGAATGAGAGCAGAATGCAGGGATCAAAGGGAATTCCAATTACTATCTCAGCAAGGGAGTCAGGAACACAGATTGGGAATCAAAACCATATGAATTTTTTAAGATTCTCTAAATTTTATGGGTTTGTAAATTGTATTATTCCTATTATATTAAGCAGCAGTGATTAGGAGTAAAACGTATTTCAAAAATAAATAGATAACTAAGAGGAGCTAGTTGGTTGTCTTCAGGGATCTGAAGAGGAATTACAAGAAGCTGGGGACACCACCTCCCTCTGGGGACAGAACCTCTGGGGAGTCAGAATTGGCCATGCCAGCACCCAGGAGAGGAAGGAGGTTGCATGTCTAAGACCTACTGCAAGAAACACAGGAGAAAGCGACAAACCTGTCTGACCTGACAGGAGTGTGTGGGGCTTCTTTGTCTCCTCTGCAAGTTCCTTTTCCCTTACCTTCCCCTAAACGCTTAAGGTTATTAAATCCATAACCCCAGCCACACCCTCTCTCCTGACTCCAGACCCACATACCCTATACACCGCCACAGCCCCACCCCCAGCTCGGCATATGCAAAATGAATCACCACCCTTCCATCCCCAACCCTAACCTATCCCTTCTCCAGGATTCTTGATCTCAGTGGAGGACATTACCAATCTCCCAATCAGCAAGGCTCCCATCTTAAACTGTCCTCCCTTTCCATAAGCCATTGGCCATCAAATCCTATCAGTTAGATATCACGTGCCTCATTCTTTCGCTTCTCATCTCACAGTCCCTTCTTCTCAGGTCCTATAGTCTCTCATAACACTACTCCAATTGCCCCCTAACTGCAGCAGTTTTATCTCCAACCTGTGGCATGTAAGACTTTTACAGTGAATCCTCACCACTCCTGTGAATTTATTTCCATACTGAATTGTATACAGCTTGTGAGTCTGTATTTTTATTGATGATGAGAAGAGTTGAACTTGTCGATTTAAATTTATGGCGTCTAAATACACTAGCATGTGTGAGATAGATAACTAGTGGGAACCCACAGTATACCACAGGGAGCTCAGCTCATGCTCTGTAGTGACCTGTGGGGTGGAAATCCAAGAGGGAGGGGATGTATGTGTCCACGTGGCTGACTCACCTCATTGGACAGCAGAAACCAACTCAAAGTTATAAAGCAATTATAGGCCCCCCCAAAAAAGAATGAAACAATGTGAAGTTCAATGGGAAAAATAAATGTGATTCATTCAAGCAAAAATATGCCTATCCACCCATCATTTTACCGGCACAAACAGAGGCCTGGAATGACATTCACCAGATGTTAACCCTGTTTATTTTTGGGTGGCCAGTTTGGGAACATGTATTACTTTGCTTAACTATTTTACTTGAAAAATAAATAAATCAATCAACTTATGTCATCATCTCTGACCTAAAGCTCTTCTAAATCCCCCATTTCTAATCCCCATGAATCCTTCCCAAAATAAACTTCCCACATCCAAGCCCTCATCTAGGCCCTGCTTTCTGGGGCAACATAGGCTATGACACCATCCAGGCCAGGCCTATGGTCTAAAAAGCCTCAAAGTTACATTTCCCTCCTAGGCACCTAACATGTGATGTGTGATCTAGGGTACCCCAAGCATCCTATAGACTCTAAGGGCCGAAAGGGGCCATATGGGTGGTGTGATCCTAGAAGACAGGCCCTTGTGTCTGCCGAGGCTCTGTTCTGTGGTGGCTATGGCTGAGGTTCCACTGTCCCCTCCCCAGCTCACAGGTGCCAAGCAGTGGGCAGGGGCTCCAGCGGGTCTTCACAAGGCCCCTCACCTGCTGTGGCTGGAGCTTCTCCAGACCTGCTCCTCCTGGCTGGTTATCTTCCAACCTCAGTTCTCTAGTCTTCCTAGAAATCCCAGAAGCCACAGCTGTAACAAGTTCCTTTTTACTAAAATTAGCCTCTGTGATTCTGTTTTCTGAGACTAGGAGTCCAGACCCAAAGCAGTTATTCAGTCTTATTCAATGATATTTGTTTTTGTTCTCATACACAGAGGAAGTCATCCCTTTATACCTAGTGTTGAGCAAAAATATCATATATCTAAAATTTTTCCACTAGGAGATTTTGTTTATAGCTCTTATATTTCTACCTATGAGAGTTCATTTAGATAGCATGAATCAATGCCTTGCCATTCATTATAAAAGCAAGAGTTTTACAAGCCTTGTATATGTAAAGTCCTATTAATACTTAATGTGTTTTAATAATAATAGTTACATTTTTAGTGCCTATTAAATATCAGTTACTTATTTATTCTCAGTATATCTAACTAATCCTGACAACCACAGAAACTGAAGTTCAAATCACACAAATAGTAAATGACAGATTGGGGGTTTTAACTCAAGTCTTTCTGACCCCAAGCCCACGCTCTTTCTCCGGTGCTATGTTCCTCCCTGACCAACAACTCACTATAATCTGAGCCATACATTTCTGATCAGAGCTCTGGCCTCCAGTTCTCACTACATTATCAGTTGAGCTCCCAGGGAAAGTGCTGGGCTCAAGGAACATATGTGCTAAGTCCCCAGAGACAGAGTTGAAGTAAATCAGCAAAATATTCCCCTCAGCTAAGTTGCTGTATTAGTCAGAATTAGGTTCTGCTATAACAGAATAATCCAAAACAATTATAGCTTAAATGAGTTTCTCTCTCTTTCAAAAGGTATAGAGGTTGGCTAGCCAGGGGCTGGAATAGGGCTTCTTCACATTCAGAAACCTCCTTCACATTCAGGGCTTCTTCACATTCAGGTTTCTCTTATCTTGCTTTTCCACTGCAGGTGGCTCCCATTCCCAAGGTGACTTCATGGCCCAAAAAGGCTGCCAACAGGAAGATAAGCATGCAGTCCCTTAAATTGTACTCACCACTTCTTCTAACATCCACCAGCCAGAACTCAGCTAATATGAGTTCCATAGCTGTAAGTAAAGCTGAGAGGTATAGTCTTGGGGAGGGGGTGGTGATAATCCATGTACCAAGCCAAAAATCTAGATTTCTGCTATCGTAGAAAAAGGAGGGGACAGGGATCAAGGCACAGCTGTCAATTCTGTGACCAGAGTCTATGATATAAATGGTCCATTTTGGTTCCTTAAACAATTTTGCCTTTGTTTTGTGAAGGAAATAAGAAATGCCAGTTTGTTTCCTGGAAGAAAAAGGGGAAGGGGTCAATAGGGTTAATGAAGGAGGAATAGGAATAGGAATGAATGGAGGAATAGGGTTAATGAAGACTTGTATTTTAATAATAGATCAGGAGATAAAGATCTAGCAGTTTGTCTGTCACCAACTCAACTTTCCCCATTACCTATTCATTACATTTTCAACTTTTCAGGATATCCTCTCTTTAAAAATGACTCCAACCTCTGTGTAGGACTTGCACTGAAGATTTCCACCAAATCTTAGATGCAGCCTTCCTGCTGAGAGCATGGCACAAACAGGGTGGTTATCTCAGGGACAGAAGCTAAGTACAGGGCATGTGTAATAAACATCTCAGAGAGCCATCATTTCATCTCCATGAAACCATTTCCCTTGACCTTTCCCTTCCTTGTTCTCCACCCTTTATACAATAGAGTCATTCCACTCTTTATGACATAGCTCTTTCATTCATTTATCCATTCATTCTTAATAAACAAGAAGCATATTCTAGGGACTCCCTTAGGGAACTTCACCATCCACCAGATGGGATGAAACCCTGAACAAATCACTGCAGCTAAGTGCTATATAGAGGAATTTCTAAAGCTCTGCAGGAACCTAGAGGATATCTAGGAGATGCTATATCTTATGAGTGGTGGCATATGAGGTGGTTTTTTATTCATCTCTGAAGCCCTCCTCATCCCCACTTCCTTAGCAAGGTGCTGGAAACACAATATTTTCTGAATAAAAAATGTCACTATCCTTGGACATTTGGTTCGCATAATCTTTATGATGAGAATGCAACTGTTCCAGTGTTCTACAGGAGCGCTCAGCCAGAAACGCTGCAACCCTTTCCGGGGATGTTCAGGCAGATGAACGGTAAGTTATTACCTCACCCTACCCACTACACGCTAGTGGTAGAGAACCCACCTGCCAATTCAGGAGACATAAGAGACGTGGGTTCAATCCCTGGGTCAGGAAGAGCCCCTGGAGAAGGAAATGGCAACTCACTCCAGTATTCTTGCCTAGGAAATCCCATGGACAGAGAAGCCTGGCAGGCTATAGTTCATAGAGTCACAAAGAGTCAGACACGACTGAAGTGACTAAGTGTGCATGCATACCCCCTATATACACAAATGTTTCTTTATCTATGCTATTTAAAGATTCTGTAAAGTCATGTACTATTGTGCTTGATCATCCTTACAGTAAATAAGAATAGCTGTCTAAAATGAACTGTCTCTCGTACTATAACTACAATTCATGTCTGATTTTAAAACCTACTAAAATACAAAAACAAAAAGTACAATAAAGACTTCTTTGTAAGTGGCTGCAGTACTTGACATAGGTTCTTTTCTTCCCATTCCTTTGTTAAGATCATAATCTGGTTAAAAAATAACTGGGTTGGAAATGAATAAAATTTCTCAGAAAGGAATTTTTACTACTTTTTCAATATTGGGGAGGCAGGGGGCAGGATGTTTCTACTTGATTTCAATTCATTTTAGCCAATTGTGTTTGTTCTAGCTTTTCTTACAATAATGATTAGTTGAAAAAGTAGATATCTAACAGAAAGGACTTGATTGAAGAAAGCATAATAATATATACAATATGCATATATACAAAAGTTACAAATTAAACTGATTATTATAAATTGACTTTTCTAGTATTTAGTAAAAATATTTTATTTCATGAAAATAAAACAGGTAGAACATCCTAAAAATAAACTAGAAATTTTTTTAAAACCCTGGAATCTTTTCTTTTGATTTACTATTTTAGGGATTTTTTTTCTTTAATACAAAACAACACATACTCATTTCTATAATTTACAAGAGGATAAAAAATGTAAAGATAACCTATAATTATACATAGCAAAAATAACCACTACTAACAAATTGGCATATATCATTTTTTCATGTATATATGCAAAAATGAAATGACTTCAAACTTATTGTTTTATAACTCTCCGAAAATTACAGACTTCCCAGGTGGCTTAATGGTAAAGAATCTGCCTGCTAATGTAGGAGACACAGATTTGATCCCTGGGTGGGGAAGATCCCCTGGAGAAGGAAACGGCAACTCACTCCAGTATTCTTGTCTGGAAAACCCCATGGACAGGGAACCTGGCAGGTTACAGTCCATGGGGTCACAAAGAGTCAGACACAACTTAGTGACTGAACAACAAAAATTACTTTTACCACTTTTCCCTCCAAAAAAGACACTAACATGGTGACATAATTAATGTAATAGCTTATCTTCAGAAGGAGCTTGAAGAAGGCCAGAGGAAGATGTGAGCTCCTGGACTCCTGTGACAGGTCAAGGCTTCATCCTCCAATCAGAGTCCTATATTGTTCTGCGTGGTACATGCTAGAAACAAAGGTTCAGTTCTTCTGAGACTCCACTTCCTTGCCCACAACATGAGGATAATGAGTGTCTCACAAGTAATCTAACAAATGGGGTCAACTTCTAAATGAGCTTTGAGTGGTGGAAAAATATCACAGTATTTTATTACGCTGTCAGCTGCTCTTTATTAGTATTATCATTATTCTATTACCTGGTTTTGAATTTTAAGCTTTCTTTTTTAAAATATCTCTGTTGATTAGCCCTATGACATTCTAATCACTCGTGGACTCTGCTGTTGTTTGTTTCGAAGTTTATCAATTCTAACATACTTGAATAAACATTCTTAAGCCTTTTCAATGGGTGAATTCTCATATGGACAGTACAGTACTTGAGGGCAGGGGTTGAGTTTTACACTGTATTGATACTTCTTGCACAATCTCTCTGCTACCCTGCAAGCCCACATCACAGTGATATTTGCAATGTCCAAGTCCATGGTGGCTTCATAGAGGAATGGGAGGTACAGGCCACTCAGACTCTTGTGGGAAGTTGTCCCAGTGGGAATTGCCAATTCTGGGAAGTACATTTTGCTGCCAGGAAAGATTGCTAAAGCCAGTAAGCCCCTGCTGAAAGTTGCCTGAGGCCATTTCTTCAGTAACCCCTGTTGTTACACAGGACTGAGAAAAAGTCAAAAAATTTACACTACATCACCCTATCCTTGACCTCAGCCTTTATAATGTTGGGTTCTCAGAGCCCACAAACATGGGAACCTTTACTAAAAACATGTCTATGTAATTAAGACGTTTGACTCTTTTTCTACTTTACTAAAAACACGGTTATGCCCTTGTGTAATTATGCCTTGTGTAATTGTTAAGCACGGCAAAAACCAACATGACATTGTAAAGCAATTATTCTCCAATTAAAAACAAATTAAGAAAAAAAAAACAGTGAAATATATGCTAAAAAAAAAGACTCACTGTCAAAAAAAAAAAAAAGAATCATTGTTTTTACCAAGCACCAAGCAATCTACTCATGTATATACAGGATAACCTTCTATAATACAGGCACTGGTCTCCTAAGGATATAAAACTAAACAAGATTTTTTTTCCTCCTGCAACTTTGTATACGTTTCTTTTTTCTTCTAATTCTGATTTTCTTCTTCAAAATTTTTCTTTTCTCCTTCTCCATGAATTCCTCTTCAAAATGAACAGAAGTCACCTTTACTAAGAAAAAATTCTATGAACCATGTGTAGCCTCACTTGGGAATTCACAAGCAGGCCCTGAGATGATGGGGATCTTTCACCCACACTTAGTGATTTTGTGCTTCACAGGGCAGGCAGCTTGACCTTCCGGCCCCCATCTCCTCACTCACAACTATTCAGGACCAGTCAGGGATCCAAGCTTTGAAAACAACAGGCGAGAAAACAGGTGTCTTCCAGAGAGCCTGGTGCTTCCCAGATGGGAGAAGCGATTAAGGAGAACAGGAAGTGTTCTTTGCAAAGCTGGGGACAGACAGAATTGTGCTGTTCTGCTCAAAGTGCCAAGGTCATTATTAAATGGTTGGAAACTATTGTTCATGAAAGTCACTTGCACAAACGTGAAACTCTCTTAATAGCCCTGTTTAAATTTATCTCAAAACAAACGGTTGTCAGTGAAGAGTTGGACTGCTTCCCCACCCTGTTTTAACCACACACAGACACGTCGTTAATCTTCCAGCTCTTATTCTGGGTGCTCCTGAGTGGCAGTGACGTCTCCTCCCTGCCCTGCCCTCAAGTGCGCCCTGAGCCCCCAGAGACCCCGCTTCAAAATACACAAAGGCTGCAAAGGATCCCCACCTTGGAAACTAGTCCCTAAGTCTCCACTATGGAAATTTAGGAACAATGATAAAAACAAAGTTACTAAATTTATTTCTCTCTGGGGTTCTGTGATGGTCCAACACATTTTATTGTAAACTAGCACTTTCCAGTTACCTTCCTGCTCCGCCTTTTTCAGGGTGGAACCTTTAGCGCACTGACCTCATCACCTCCTGCTGGCAAGAGAGTTCTGGATTCCCTAGGTCATAGCAGGGCCCTGTGCAAGAAGCTCCCAAGGTGCTGCCTGTGTAAGGCCTGGTCCGTTATTCACATTCCCTCTCACAGGCTGCATGCTACCGGAGAGCGGTTCCAGAGCCTGGGCCTCCCGGCGACTCCCACCACCAATACCTGGGTCATGTGCAAGGCTCCCAGGGGCAGGAAGCAGAGGGAGGCAAGAGTTTGTGCTTTAAAAAGATCAAAGAGACAACAAAGCCCAAAAATGGCCAAGTGTTCTGATGCCAAAATTTATGACTGTATGCATCATCTGACATTTATAGTCTCCACATACTGGGAGGATTGATGTGTGCTCCCACTCACAGGCTGGAGAGGAACTGGTTCCAAAGTTCCCAAACCCAGTTGCCCAGTGAAACCCACCGGGGTGCTTTCTTTAACCATAAACTCCTAGGTCCTCAGAATGATTAAGTCAGAATTTCCATAAGTGGGCCCTAAGAACTGAATCTTTCAAGCCCTAGCGGGGCCTAGTTGCAGAGTCAGGTCTGAGAATGGCCACACAAGATGGCCTTCTATGTCCCTTTCCCCAAGCCTGAAGACCTGGGTGAGTTCCTGGGTTTCCTTAGAATGCATGGACTGCCCACATGCTCCAAGATACACACACTAAAATGCACTTCCTTGGAAAGAAACAAGAGAACATGAAAAACAGAAACACAAATTCATTCCTAGCATAAATTAAAAACACTGCAGCCTGGTCCTCCACTTCTGCCCAAAATGACTCTTCCCCAGCTCACAGGACATGACTTTGAAAGAAAGTGAGAGAGAGAGAGAAAAGCAGTTAGTTGCAAGGCTGGTACTTGAACCTTGAAATGAGTTCCATTCTATAAGGCTGTGTCACAGCCACGCACCCACTTTGCATGAGCCACTGTCTGCATGGGCATCCCACATAACTCTTGAGCTACTTAACTCTTAACTAAGTCCTCAAGAAATAGCACTGCCTTCTCATCTCCTGCAATGATGGAGAATCTATATGCTTCTCATTTCTCAGGCCCTCCGCCAAAAAGATACTCAAAAAACAAATGCTCTAAACATTAAAAGATTCTAGAAGGGAAGGTAGAGAACTCCACCTCCCTCTCCTCCAGGAGCATATCCTGACCCCACACACACTGTGCCGTGCTCAGTTGTGTATGACTCTGTGACTATAGCCCACGAGGCTCCTCTGTCCATGGGGTTCTCCAGGCAAGAATCCTGGAGTGGGTTGCCATGCCCTCCTCCAGGGGATCTTCCCAGCCCAGGGATCAAACCCAGGTCTCCTGCAATGCAGGTGGATTCTTCACCATCTGAGCCACCAGGGAAGCCCAAAATACTAGAGTGGGTAATCTACCCCTTCTCTAGGGGAACTTTCTGACCCAGGAATCAAACCGGGGTCTCCTGCATTGCAGGAGTATTCTTTTATCAGCTGAGCTACCAGGGAAGCCCAACACACACACTACCTTAAGGTAAATGTACAAAAGACATACGATCAGAAGTTATCTTCATGCCCCATTCCTTGAAGAAGAAATAGAGACAGTGAAATATTTACATTATCCAATTTGAACAATACAAATGGATATCCATCTACAAAACTGATTTTAACCAAAAGCTGTAATAATAGTCATTGTCTAGCCTCAAATGGGTCCATTGTTTTATTCTGTGATAACCACTTGAAAAACAAATTATTTTATAGGCACCTGGCTCATTATGTATAACAAATTAAATCTTCATTTATCTATACACTCCAAACAGTACCTATCCATCGCCATCACTTAAAAACCCATTGCCCTTCTTTCTAGCCTTGTTAATTTCCAAATGCTAATTAAATTTAAACTCATAAAAGTATCTGCTTAGCATGCATGACAAGATCATCCCTCAATATCCATTACCCACTGTATATTCCAGCATGTTTTCCCGCAGTTTCCTATTTGCTTTGCCATCTATATGCCCCAGTTTCTATAGACAGAATAGAGAAATAACCTGGAATTCAATCACTTTCCCATTTTGATCCTACCCAAGTCGTCCCCTTTGCTTGATGCCTTTGTAAGCAACTTTCTTTCTAATTATATCTGAGAAGAATGACTTCCTGATAATAGCACTTAAATATGGAACAGGAGGATGATAAAGAAATTATGGAGGAAAGCTGTATTTCAGCCCCTTTTCACCAGGCCACTACACAAAAAAAGAAGACTTCCAACCTCTGGAGACCTATAGTCACTTACTTATTGCTATAAGAAGGCTGACAGACAGTCTAAAAGTCACAGAGATGATAAATGGCATGTTCACAACCAGCACCTAACATAAAGCATGCAACCATCCCACAGGGGCCTCCCAAAGGCCTGGAGAGGATTCACAGTACCACCCAACAGAAATGATATTCACATTCTCTTTCCTCACTAACATAAGTCCTCACAGCATGCAAATAGCAGAAGAGAGAGAAGAGCTCTGCCTGAAGACGGCTGTGTTCTGCTCAGAGATGTCTCTGCTCTGACCTACCTTTATCAGCTGGAAGGATATTCTCATGAGGACTTACACTGGGCCTTCAGCTGCATCTGGCCCGTGTGAGGATGTCCATGTCTCCATGGTCATGTCAGCAGAGTAAGGGATGTGTTACCACAGGCCCAAAAATTACCCTTTGCATCAGGGTATAATTGAAGACTCTGCAAAGATAAAGACAGGCTGTGGTACCACCACACCTTCTTTCAGCCCAAGAAAAGGTAAAATAAACACTTGAAGTCACAGTTCCACCTGAGAGAGGCTTCCTTATTCCCTCCAGCGTTTTACACAGAGCTTGACAAACTTTTCTATAAAAAGTCAGATAGTAAATATTTTAGATTTGAGAGCCACACAAAACCTCAGCTGCATGTTCTTTTTCTTCTTCTTTTTTTTACAATATTTAAAAATGTAAATCCATTCTTAGCTGGTGGTCCATGCAAAAACAAGGCACAGGTCAGAGTTGGATTATGATCTCTAGTTTGATAACTCCTGTCTTATTATAAAATATAAAGTAAAAAATGTGTGAGTTCTTCAATTCATGTAAAACACAGATTCCTTTTAAAGAAAAAAGGAATCCTTATTGTCCTCTAAGTGCACATCCACAGATGCCTGGGTACCACAAATTTGAAACTGAGATCTTTCATTCCAGACTGGGAAAAAAGACTTTGAGTTGAGTCAAAATAAAGGAGAAAAGTTTGGAAAGGGGTTAAAGAGGACTAGAAAGTTAGACACGAGCATCAGAGGGGATCAGAGAGTTATGGAATCTAACTCAAATTTTGAAGATCCCAGGAAAGTTTATTTGCGCTTTGATTCCTGTTCAGAATTTTGAAAAGTAGCTGTATCATAGATGTGTCCTCACCATAAGTTCATGGGGTGAAGGCAATAGAAATAGACCCAGGGATAACACAGCTATCAAAATTAACCAACAAGGACTTTAAAACACCCACTACAAATGTGTTCAAGAATTTAAAGGTAAAGACTAACATGAAAAGTGAACTTGTGGATGATCTCAGTAGATAAATAGAAACTATTGGGTAAAACAATGTAAAGTCGAGAACTAGAAGATACAGTATTCGAAATGAATAATTCACTGGGTGAATTTTTTAGCATAATGGTCACTACAGAGGGAAAGATTAATGAACTTGAAGATGAGGCAGTAGAAACTACAAACTGAAACACAAAGAAAAGGAAAGCTGAAAAATATCAATGGAGCCTCAGTGACAATATCAAGTAGTCCAATATACTTGCTATTAGAGTCATGAAAAGAGAGGAAAGAAAATGGGGTGATATGATGAAATATATTTGAGTAATACAAAGATATGATATAATGAGTATATAATTCTCCAAATTTGATTTTTTTAAAAAACCAACATATCAACCCACAGATCCAATAAATTCTACAGACTCCAATCAGAATAAAAACAAAACAATACCTATTTACATCACAGAAAACTGTTGAAAAACCAAAGAGAAAGAGAAAAAAATAAAAGCAGCTAAAAAAAAGAAGATGCATCACAAATAAGAGAAAAACAACAAAGATTACTACAACTTATCATGAAACAATGGAATCTAGAAGACAATGGAATGACATCTTTAAAGTCTCAAAGAAACAACTGTGAACCTAGAATTCTATATACTGCAAAAACATTTTTCAAAAATGAAGGAAAAAAATTCAGTCTGAGAGAATTAGTATCCAGAAGCCACATGCTGCATTTAGAAATATTAAAATGATGTCCTTCAGGATGAAAGGAAATATATCAGATAAAAATTCAGTTCTGTATAAACAAACATAAAGTTCCACAAATTAAAAAAAAAGGTAAGTATACAAGGAGCAAATTTTTCTTGTTTCTTAATTTCCTTAAAAAATAAGCCATCAACAGGTGGATGGATAAATAAAATGTGTTTTATATATATAATGGAATATTATATATATATATATATATATATATACACACATACACACAATGGAGTATTACTTAGCTTTAAAAGGAAATGAAATGATCATATATACAACAGAGATGAATCTTAAAAACATTGTGCTACACCAGATAAGCCAGACACAAAAGGACAGATATTGTGTAATTCCTCTTATATAAGATACTTATAATAGGTAAATTCATAGAAACAGAAAGACTAGCATTACCAGGGGCTGTGGGAAGCAGGGTATAGGAAGTTACTGCTTAATAGCCACCGAGTTTCTGTTCAGAATAACAAAACAGTTTTGGAAATAGACGGTGGTTGCATAACATTTTTAAAGTAATTAATGCCACTGAAATGTATATTTAAAAAGTTAAAATGGCAAATTTTTTATATATGTTTTACCACAATTTTTTAAGTAATAATGTAATGCACCAAAAACCAATGAACTCTGTACTTAATATGGGTGAATGTTATAGTATGTGAATTTATATCTCAATAAAGTGGCTTTTTAAAAAAGACTTGTGTATAAAATAAAAGTAACAATGTACTGTGAAGTTTATAACAGGTATAGAAGTAAAAATGTAATACAATAAAAACACAAATGATGGGAGGGAGATAAATGGAAGCTTACTATTCTATGACTCTTGCATTTATGTAAAGTAGAATAATATTAATTGAAGGCAGACTGTGACAAGTTAAGGCGTTATATTGTAATCCTTGGTGCAATCATTAGCATACATACATACATACATAAGTCATGTTGTTGTTCTGTCGCTAAGTTGTGTCTGACTCTGCAATCCCATGGACTGTAGCATGCCAGGCTTTTTGACCTCCACTATATCCCAGAGTTCGCTCAAATTCATGTTCATTGAGTCAGTGATGAAATCCAATCATCTCATCCTCTGTCACCCTCTTCTCCTTCTGCCTTCAATCTTTCCCAGCATCAGGGTCTTTTCCAATAAGTCAGCTCTTAGTATCAGATGGCCAAAGTGTTGGAGCTTCAGCATCAGTCCTTCCAGTGAATAATCAGGGTTGATTTCCTTTGGGTTGACTGGTTGGATCTCTTTGCAGTCCAAGGGACTCTCAAGAGTCTTTTCTAGCACTGCAAATTAAAGCATCCATTTCTCGGCACTCCGCCTTCTTTATAAACCAACTCTTATATCTATACATGCCTCCTGGGAAAACTATAGCTTTGAATATATGACCCTTTGTCAGTGAAGTGACATCTCTGCTTTTTAACACACTGTCTAGGTTTGTCACAGATTTCATTTCAAGGAGTAAATGTCTTTTAATTATGTGACTAAGTGATTTTGGAGTCCAAGAAAATAAAATCTGTCATGGTTCCACTTTTTCCCCTGCTATTTGCCATGAAGTGATGGGACTGGATGCCATGATCTTAGTTTCTTTAAAGTTGAGTTTTAAGTCAGCTTTTTCACTATCCTCTTTCACCCTCCTCAAGAGGCTCTTTGGTTCCTCTTCACTTTCTGCCATTAGAATTATGTCATCTGCCTATTTGAGGTTGTAGATATTTCACCCAGCAATTTTGATTCTAGCTTATGATTCATCCAGCCCAGCATTTCACATGACGTACTCTGCATTTAAGTTAATAAGCAGGGTGACAATATACATCCTTAACGTACTCCCTTCCCAATTTTGAATCAGTCAGTTGTTCCATGTAAGGTTCTGTTAGGTTTTGACTTGTATACAGGTTTCTCAGGAGACAGGTAAGGTGTTCTGTTACTCCCTTCTCTTTAAGATTTCTCCACAGTTTTCTTGTGATCCACATAATCAAAGGCTTTAGCACAGTCAATGAAGCAGAAGTAGATATTTTTCTGGAACCCCCTTGCTTTCACCATGACCCAACGAATGTTGGTAATTTGATCTCTGGTTCCTCTGCCTGTTCGAAACCCAGCTGTACATCTGGAAGTTCTCAGTTCACGTATTGCTGAAGCCTAAAAATTGAAGGATTTTTAGCATAATCCTGCTAGCATGTGAAATGAGTGCAACTGCATAGTAGTTTGAACATTCTTTGGCACTGGAATGAAAACTGACCTTTTCATTTCATTGGAATGAAAACTAACATTTATATAAGTCTTTTATTTTATATCTTCCATAATATTTTTTCTTTTCCATATCATAATTATAAAAATATACAATAGATCTTTTCACCAAGCCCTATACAGACCCTCATAAATCCCTCTAGTTTATCTCAATGTGCTATACAAACAACATTTTCTGTTTGCCAGGAAGTGACAAAAGTTAGGAACCAGTGTAAAGTGAGACCTCAATTCTGAAATAGGAGAAGCTCTGGAAAAGGAATAAAGGATATAAAAGCTCACACACTAGAAGGCAGGTCAGGAGATGGAGAGAAGCCTAGATCAATTGAAAATGTTTGATAACGTTAATACATTTCTAATCCAAAAGAAAGTTTTCAAGTCAACACGAATGCACCATTAGAGCAGCCACACTGCAACTAGCTTCCACACAACCAAAAGGGCACTTTGGGTAGCATATTCTGTCCCTGGCAACCAAAAGTATTCTAAATGATCCATTCCATATAAGAAGGGGAATCTCATAACCTAGGCAGTGGACACACTTGAAAGTTATACTCTCAGGGGCAGCTACTATCAGTAGGAAAAGTTTATTGCTTAAATCAGAGATCAGTCAACTTTATACAAAAAGGGCCTGATCATGAATATTTTAAGCTTTGTGGGCCATGTGGCCTCTGTTGAAACAGTCAGCTCTGCCCTTAGATCATGAAAGTGGCCATAGACAATATATAAAAGAATGAGCTTGGTTGTGTTTCAGTAAAACTATGAATACTGAAATTTGAATTTTGTTTAATTTCCATGTCACTTAGTGTTATTCTTCATTTGGTTATTCTACTCAAGTTGGGCTTCCCAGGTGGCACTAGGGGTAAAGAACCCATCTACAATGCAGGAAACATAATGAAATGCAAGGGCTGGCAACCCACTCCAGTATTCTTACATAGAGAATCCCATAGACAGAAGAGACTGGTGGGACACAGTCAATAAGGTTGCATAAAGTCGGACACAACTGAAGTGACTTAGCACTCAAGCAAAATGTAAAACACATTCTTAACTCACAAGCTGTAGAAAAACAGCCAGTAAGGAGGATTTGCCCTACAATTTGTAATTTGCCAACCGCTTGCTTAGATTCTCATCCATAGATGAGATGCTAGCCCTCTATCACCCTCCTAGGGCAGAAAAGGTAACAGGTCTTCCTGGTTCATCTACAAAGAGGGCAAACCAAGTGGAAGAAAACTCTCTAGACTTCCTCCAAGGCTAACTATGAGTGGATGAGAGAATAACCCAAAAGGAAAAGTAAAGAAATGCTTACTCGTCTTCTGAACTTCAAGTATGTTTGTGATTGGCTACAAGTAAGGTTACGGTCTTTTCAATGACAGACTCTTCCTGGCTTGCCCCTCTAGGCGCTATAGTGTTTAGAGATAAGATTATGGTTGGTGGTTTAGTCACTAAGTTGTGTCCAACTCTTGCGAACCCATGAACTGCAGCCTGCCAGGCTCCTCTGTCCATGGGATTCTCTAGGCAAGAATACTGGAGTGGGTTGCCATTTCCTTCTCCAGGGGATCTTCCTGACTCAGGGATTGAACCCGGATCTCCTGCATTGCAGGCAGATTCTTTACCGACTTGAGCTATGAGGGTAGTGTTTAGAGATAAGATTATAATTCTTTCTTAATCTTGAATATTCTTGCATGATGAGATACATTCTAATCTCTCCACTGTGTGAAGATGTTGAAGGGAAAGAATTTCTTGACTAGTTCAGTTCAGTGCTTGGGGACGAGGAGCCGCGGGAGAAGGTTGGTGGCCCGTGGCATGCAGAGCTGGGGGTCGGGCTGGGAAAGGCCGCTCTCCGCCTTCCCGCCCCGCCCCGGCGGCCCCCCTCCGCGCCCTCCGTTCTCCCCGGTCGGGGGCGCCCCGCCACCCTGCCCCGCCGCGCCCAGTGGCGTCGTCTCCGGAGTGTGTGTCCCTCTTCCCGCCCGGCCCTCCCCGCCACGTCCCTCGAGATTGGGTTCGGGGTGGGGGTGCGCGGAGCGCCCCCTTCCCCCCACCCCACGGGCCTTCGCCCGTGGCGCCGGCCGCGACTGCCTTCCCCGCTCCGGCCGCGGACCGCACGGTGCGTATCCTCCGGTCGCGTCTCGCGGGCTGTGCAGCGTGACGGCTTGGCGGCTCCCCGTCGCGGTGCCGCTTGCCTTGCCCCGTCGCCTCCCGCCGCCGGCCCTAGACCGGTCCGCCTCGGCCGGTCGTCGGTCGTCCGCTGCTATGGGCCTGCCGCGCGGTCGCCAGGCGCCTCCCCACGCGCTCCGAGGCTCGGAGCTTTCTCCCACCCCGCCCCCAGCCACGCCTCCTGCGGCTGGCTGTCGGTTCTCTCGCCCTCTCGCCCCCTTACCTCTGTCGTGTGTCCCCTGCCAGCTTGGCGCCACGCTTCCCGTCGGAGCCCCTTTCCTCTGCCCTGGGTGGTGGGGGGGGTGGGGGGGTGGGTAAGGGTGCCTGGGAACGCGGGGGCGGGTAGGGGGCCCCGGTGGACGGGAAGGGGGCCGGTCGTACCGGTGTGCGACGGGGGGGGGGGGGGGGGGGGGGGGGGGGGCTCTGTCCCGTTTCTGGGGGACGTGTGGGGGTGGTCATCTGGCGTCGGCGCAGACCTCCTGGCGCGGGCTTCCCTGGTGGCTCAGAGGGTAAAGCGTCTGCGAGACCCAGGTTTGATCCCTGGGTCGGGAAGATCCCCTGGAGAAGGAAATGGCAACCCACTCCAGTACTCTTTGGAAAATCCCATGGATGGAGAAGCCTGGTAGGCTATAGTCTATAGTCCATGGGGTCGCAAAGAGGCTGGACACGACTGAGCGACTTCACTTCACTTTCACTTCAGTTCAGTTCAGTCACTCAGTCGTGTCGGACTCTTTGTGACCCCAGTCCTACTCTTTGCGACCCCATGAATCGCAGCACGCCAGGCCTCCCTGTCCATCACAAACTCCCGGGGTTTACTCAAACTCATGCCCATCGAGTAGGTGATGCCATCCAACCATCTCATCCTCTGTCGTCCCCTTCTCCTCCTGCCCCTCAACCCCTCCCAGCATCAGGGTCTTTTCCAATGAGTCAACTCCGCATCAGGTGGTCAAAGTATTGGAGTTTCAGCTTCAGCATCAGTCCTTCCAGTGAACACCCAGGACTGATCTCCTTTAGGATGGACTGGTTGGATCTCCTTGCAGTCCCAGGGACTCTCAAGAGTCTTCTTCAACACCATAGTTCAAAAGCATCAATTTTTCGGCACTCAGCTTTCTTCACCGTCCAACTCTCACATCCATACATGACCACTGGAAAAACCATAGCCTTGACTAGATGGACCTTTGTTGGCAAAGTAATGTCTCTGCTTTTTAAAATGCTATCTAGGTTGGTCATAACTTTCCTTCCAAGGAGTAAACGTCTTTTAATTTCATAACTGCAGTCACCATCTGCAGTGATGTTGGAGCCCAAAAAAATAAAGTATGACACTATTTCCACTGTTTCCCCATCTCTTTTCCATGAAGTGATGGGACCAGATGCCATGATCTTAGTTTTCTGAATGTTGAGCTTTAAGCCAACTTTTTCACTCTCCTCTTTCATTTTCATCAAGGGGCTTTTTAGTTCCTCTTCACTCTTTGCCATAAGGGTGGTGTCATATGCATATCTGAGATTATTGATATTTCTCCCAGCAATCTTGATTCCAGCTTGTGCTTCTTCCAGCCCAGCGTTTCTCATGATGTACTCTGCATATAAGTTAAATAAGCAAGGTGACAGTATACAGCCTTGACGTACTCCTTTTCCTATTTGGAACCAGTCTGTTGTACCACGTCCAGTTCTAACTGTTGCTTCCTGACCTGCATACAGGTTTCTCAAGAGGCAGGTCAGGTGGTCTGGTATTCCCATCTCCTTCAGAATTTTCCATAGTTTATTGTGATCCACACAGTCAAAGTCTTTGGCATAGTCAATAAAGCAGACATAGATGTTTTTCTGGAACTCTCTAGCTGTTTCGATGATCTAGCAGATATTGGCAATTTGATCTTTGTTTCCTCTGCCTTTTCTAAAGCCAGCTTGAACATCTGGAAGTTCTCGGTTCAAGTATTGCTAAAGCCTGGCTTGGAGAATTTTGAGCATTACTTTACTAGCATGTGAGATGAGTGCAATTGTGCGGTAGTTTGAGCATCCTTTGGCATTGCCTTTCTTAGGGATTGGAATGAAAACGTACCTTTTCCAGTCCTGTGGCCACTGCTGAGTTTTCCAAATTTGCTGGCATATTGAGTGCAGCACTTTCACAGCATCTTCTTTCAGGATTTGAAAGAGCTCAACTGGAATTCCATCACATCCACTAGCTTTGTTCGTAGTGATGCTTTCTAAGGCCCACTTGACTTCACATTCCAGGATGTCTGGCTCTAGGTGAGTGATCACACCATCGTGATTATCTGGGTCATGAAGATCTTTTTTGTACAGTTCTTCTGTGTATTCTTGCCACCTCTTCTTAATATCTTCTGCTTCTGTTAGGTCCATACCATTTCTGTCCTTTATTGAGCCCATCTTTGCATGAAATGTTCCCTTGGTAGGTCTAATTTTCTTGAAGAGATCTCTAGTCTTTCCCATTCTGTTGTTTTCCTCTCCTTCTTTGCATTTCTTGACTGGTAGGCAGTAGTAATTCTCTGAAATGGTGGGGTAATCTTCAAGCACAAGGGGGAAAAGTCTCAGGGAAGGTGGAAATAGGAGCTGTACACTCTTTCCCTCCTTAGAATGAGAGTATGGGTCCTGAAGAAGGAAAATTACAAGCCCATCTGAAGCAGTCAGGGGTCTCTGAGGGATGGAGAACTTTTTTGATCATAATTAGAAAAAGAATCAGGGAAGGAAAAAGGGCAAACATATTTCATGAACATAAAGTTGCCAGATTTAGAAAATAAAAATACATTCAGTTAAATTTGAATTTCAGATAAGCAATAAATCATTTTGCATGCAACTATGTTCCAAATTTTGCATCCTGAATCTATCTGGCAACTCTACAAGCTGCAGTGAGGGAAGGAGTTGAGGGCTCTAGCATTTCTGCAAAGAGAGAATTGGGACTTCAGGAAGCAATGGCTTCTCAGGGGCCCCAAATGGCTGTCAGGAGCTTCTGGGGACTCATTACTCATCCCTTTCTAGTTCTGATCTCTTACACCACCCAGCAATGTTCTAACCTTCATTTGGAATAAGTATCTGCCATTTTGAAGAGGCAGCATGTAAGGCTTCTATGCCATGTATACAAAAGCTCGTGGCCCCCAATACCTTAAAGAGCAGAGAAGACAAGACCGTGACCTTAAACTCCACCTGTCCCCTCCTCTGTTCTCCCCGCCCTCCTCTCCCTCCTTTCACACAAGTGTCTACGGAAGGGTGGAGGGACTCTCTCTCTTTCTTGCTCTCTCTCTGCATTTTGGATACAGTCTTAACCAGTTCTTACTTAAATTGCTTCTCAGATAAAGACTTAAAACCCTCAAAAATGTACTACTTAGATGGGTAAATTCCTTTTAAGTTCCCACTGAGTTCCAAAGAACATGGATTCTTTTATCAACTGAAACAAGACTCTCACTTCTACCAGCTCTGAACTAGCTATTCCCAAACTATAAATGTTCAATTACTTCTCAGACAGCAAATGCACATTTTGCTTCCTTATGCTATATTTCTTGTATGGTTTGCATTATCATTTGCTAAATACACTTGGATACTATTTATCTCTGGAAACATCTCTCAGAGCTTTGTGAGACTTCTTGCCCTCTAGAAGCAGCCCAAATAAATCACTGAGTATCCATTTAACACACAAAAAGAAAAAGATTCCAGTTTTCCAAATAGGGCCATTTGTTTAATCTGTTTGGCTGCTAGGTAGCTGTGGAAATGGTGCTGATGAAACTATCAAGCCCTTTAGGTTTTGTCTCTGATGGGAAAATCCAAAAGTTCTTACCATTTCCATTTTGAAAAATGCATGCCTTCTATTCCTTGAACTGAGCATAGCTTAATGAGTCTGTCTACTTAACACATGGGCTTTCCAGGTAGCTCAGTGGTAAAGAATCTGCCTACAGATTCTACAGAATCTGCCTACATCAAACAGATGAGTTTGATTCCTGGGTTGGAAAGATCCCCTGGAGAAGGAAATGGCAACCTACTCCAGTTCTCTGGCCTGGGAAATCCCATGGACAGAGGAGCCTATAGTCCATGAGATCACAAAGAGTCAGACATGACTTAGTGATGAAACAACAACAATAATACCTAATATATAAATTATAAATATTCTTGACATCTATTCATTTTTAAACTTTAAAATTTGCTTTAAATGAAAAATCTAGGACTTTCCTGGTGGTCCAGTGGTAAGATTCTATGCTCCCAATGAAGGGGGCACAGGTTCAGTCCCTAGTCAGGGAACTAAGATCCCACATGTCATGTGGCTCAGACAAAAAAAAAAAAAAAGGTAAAGAAAAATCTATTCCCCACAAAGATATAAATAAAATGCCTTAACTTTCATGCCAACTGGAAAAGATCTCACTGTGCAGAGAGCAAGTCAAATTAAATTTATCATACATCCAAGAGAGAAATCACTGCACTAGACAATTAGAGACCCAAGTTCTAATCCCAGCTTTGTCCACAGTCAAAGACAAGAATTTCTTTCTGTACACTGTTTCTCTCTAGTTAATTGTTAGAAATAAATTATAATTTTATATGATGTATTTGCCTAAAATATATAATATTACAAATATAAATGAAGTCCCCTAGATTTCTTCAATCCTTTCCCCGAAACCCAAGAGACAACCAAAACCCAAGAGATAACTTCTACTATAAACTAATACATATCTTTACTAGGCTGTTTAGCTATGCCATAGAAAATAGATAGTATTAATTTTTGTGGGTCTTTTCACATAAATGTTCATAAAATACATGCAACTCTATAGCTCGCTCTTTTCACTCTATGATACATTTTTGAGATCGATCCATGTTGATGTGGATAGCTCTTTTTTCTCTGAATAATATTTCACCATCTAATAGACCATGTCCTATCTATCCACTCTAGGGACAGTTACATTGTTTCCGATTGTTCTCTATAGAAACAATTTTAATAGATACTAAATTGCCCTCCAAAGCCAGGGATCATTTACCATTCCCACTAGAAGCACAGGAAGCACCTCTTTTTCCACAACTCAACAACACTGAATATTAATAAACTTCATTTTTGTCATACTAGTAGGTAAAAATAAAATAATATCTTGTGCTGATTTTAGTTTGCTTTTCCTCCCTAGCTTAGTGAAGGTGAACGTCTTCTCAAATGTTCTTTAGCCTCTTATATTTTTCTCTTCTGTGAATCCCATGTTTATGTCACTTACTTATTTTTTGTTGGTTTATTTGTCCTTACTGATTTGCAGAGCTCTTAATAAATTCAAGTTATTAATTCATTGTTATACATGTTGCTTTTTGTAACTTCAAAACATAGCAGAGTATCTAACTCTTATTAAGAGGTAATAATTATCTGTTGGTTACATGAATAAATGAATGTTGCATAAAAACCATGCATTGGGCAATCACTCTGTAGCTTACAACAGAGCTATGGCACTTTAACTATTTAGCTGTGAAGAACAGGCAAGTGGGTACATTAAGTATGAACCATTAAATGGAGTACCCTATCGTTTCTAAATCCCCAGTACTTAGGACAAGGCCTTCTATAAAATAGCAGCTCAGTAAATGTTGAATGCATTAAAGACCAGAATGGAAGAAACCAAAAGAAACTCCTCCTTGACCGGGGTAGGGGATTAAGAAGTACAAACTACTATGTACAAAATAAGCTACAAGGATATATTATGCAACACAAGGAACATATCCAATATTTTATAATAATGTAAATGGAATACAACCTTTAAAAATTCTGAATTACTATGTTGTACACCTGTAACTTATATAATATTGTACATCAACTATACCTCAATTTAAAAAAAAGAGCCTCCTTCCTCTTACATGCCTGAGAGATCAAATTTTCCATCCCATAATAAGCTAACAAAAAATTATAATAAAATATGTCATGCAGCCAGTACAGAAAAATGTATTAAATATCTGCTCTGTTCCAAATCTCTTGATCTCCACAGCAAAAATGGGAAATTAGAGCCAAGCAGACACCTCACAAGAAAAGCAAATAAAGACAAAATGAATGCTTCGAGTCACTAGACTCAACTTAGGGAATTCATGGTAAAATCTGACTGCTTCATCCACTGCTTCTTTCCCCTGGGGACCAGGGAAAGGACTGAGGGGCCAGGACTGTGCCTCCACCTTGCCTATCTCTTCCTCTTTCCTCCTCCCTCCTCCCCATCTCTCCATTTCAAATGCTTCCTTCTTTCTCTTTCCAGATTGTTGTTCTTTTCTACAGAGTGTTGATCCCTGGATTTTCCTGGATTGTCATGATTTCTGTTGAAAGACTCTCACAGCAGAAGCAACACCCACATTTATATATATATGTATGTATATATATGTTGCTTTTCTTCTGCTTTCTTGCTCCATCAGGGCTCTGTGGAGTTATTTGGTTTAATTACTTCTGGCAGTTTGCCCATCAAAATGTGCAGTTCTTCAAAGGGATGGAAATGACAGTGAATCTGCCTCCTCCCGAGCAATTGAGGTTTTCCTTTGAATCCTGTTGTCTTGGAAACAAGTGAGTTTCATTGAACATACACCTACCATAATGGTTAAAACATCAGCTAGAGGCATCACTCCCCCACAATCCATTCTCTGTTTTGCCCAACTCAGAGGATGATTGGCTGCTAGACTAGAAACGGGCTGTGAGTGAAGACATCTGGATTCTAGCCTTAGCTCTGAAACTATTCACATGGCTACAGGCAGGTCAAATAACCTTTTTGAGCCTCTATTTCCTTATTTAAAAATTGGAAAAAATAGAACCTCTTCTATCTATCTCAAATTCAATGGGAAGATTAAAAGTGGAAATAGACATGAAAAAGCACTTTGGAAACTACAAAAAGATAGGCAAATATAAGCACATACTTGAATTATTTTCCTCTTGCTCAAAATGAATCATGAAATTTTAGCTCAGATATGTATAAGTTCTGTTTATTATCTTATCCTAATGGTAAAACAGACCACCTTTAAAGACCTAAGCACCTGAGAGCTGAAAATGGTCATCAGTGACAGTAGTTACTCCCTTTGTGGTCCATTCTGCTAAATGAAAAGTAACTCCATGCAGACAGGAAAGCTGTGCCCACTACTGTTGACTACTCAGAGTATAGTACCAGGCACAGCCTAAAGTTACTTCTGTTTTAGTCATCCCTGGCTGCATAACAAGCCACTCAAATACATAGTGGCTTCAAGCAATCCTTTTCTTTTGCTCACAGTTTTATGGATCAGAAATTCAAGGTCTTGCCTGGGGCAGTTCATCTCTGCCATATCCAGGCAGTTGGGGCTAGATGACCCACTTCTCTACATGTCTGAAACCTCAGTGCTCCTTGGCAACTCTCTCTCTCCACTTGGTGTCCCAACCTCCAACACCTCTTCACATGTTTGAGGGCTCTCACCACTATGGTATCAGGGTAGGTCCTTTTATTACATGCTGTTTGACTTCCAAGAGACAGGAAGCAGAAGCTGTTGCGTTGGTTAATGGCTATACCTAGAAATGGCACAGCATCACTTCTGCCACGCTCTACTGGTCAAAGAAGAAACAGGACCTGTCCAGACCCAAGGGAATGGAGAAACAGATTGCATCTCCTGATGGAAGAAAGGCAAGGTAAACCTTGCAGAAGAGTGTAATGTTACAGCTGTCTCTAGGAGACTCTGATATCTCCTTTGGCATTTGTCATCCCTAGCAAGGTATCTCCTAGTTCTGCCACACCAGGATTAATGAAGATCAATAGGTAGAGAACAAGATGGCAGAGAAGTAGGTGAACGTGGAATACATCTTTCTCCACGGATACATCAGGAACACACCTTCAAACACAGAAGTGCATGCAGAACACCCGCTGAGAGCGGACAGGAGGACCTGACCAGCAGAAAAGAATATATAGACCCACGCAAAACTCAGTAGGATGAAGGAACTAGGGGGAAAAACAGGAGTGTTAGGACTGGACCTGCCCTCGACAGGTGGGGGAACTGAAGCAGGGGTCCAATCCCCACATCGGGGCAACGGTCTGAGTCAGAGGAGAAACATTTAAGGCTGAGAGTGAAACAGCGGACCTGTGGCAGCCTAACTGGAATGAGAATCAGACAGTCTTTGTCACAGCCATACATACCCCGGACAGGGATGCAGATCTCCTGGAAGGCACAGCAGCTCTAAGCTGGAGTTTAGGTATTGTGGAGCAATCCCAGGGCGAGGGCTGCTGTGAACTGTGGAGAGATGAATCGAGGGGATGTGAGGAGGAGATTGTGGTGGGAAATGCCTGTGGAGGAAAGCTGGGCAGCCATGGAAGCAAGGGGATACTGCTGCGACGGTGGAGCCATCACCATAGCCTCTCTCCCCCCACACGTCAGCGCTGGCAGCTGAACAATAGAGAGGCTGGCCCATCAGACGCCTGGCACTGAACTACAGAGTAGGACCCCACCCAGGGTGCCCCTTTAAGTGCCTGATGCACCAAACAACAGAGAAGGACCCCAGGCCAGGAAGCCTCTGAGTGCCTGAACGGGCAGAGCTACAGAGAAAGACTGGCCAAAGAGGCCCTCTGATGACCAGCTACAGAGGCTTGAAAAAGAACTCCTGCAGCAGAGGCAGTCGTGTCCCTGCGCACTTGGCGCCGCCAGGGTTCCCGCAAGCCAAGCAGCTGCGCCACCTTCATGCTCAACTCTCCCTGGGGCAGAGCTGCCAGAGGCAAAAAGAAGTCTTGCGCCTATGCATGCAGGGTCACTTTGGTCATGTCCAGCTCTTTGCGACCCTGTAGACTGTGGCCTGCCAGGCTTCTCTGTCAGGAAGGGAGGTTCTCCAGGCAAGAATACTGGAGCGTATTGGCCAATACTGGTTGCCATGCCCTTCTAGAGCACTCTATTTCCTGCTGCCCTAGACGCCAACCCCCCTGAGTACCTGGTGCTGCCAGAACCGCTGTGACCCAGGCAGCTGCACCACCTCCACACCTGGCCTCACAGGGGCAAACCCGAGTCTTCCAGGGCAGCCTCAGGAGCAAACCCCAGTGGACAACCCACGTGCAGAGGTGGAAATAAAACCACAACTGAAACCCAGGGGCAGTGGGCTAAGGAAGAAGACCCCAAACCTTCCCACCAGCTGTACAAACTGCAGATTAAATCCACACGATCAACTAGGCAGACTCTGTGTCTATGGAATATATAAAAGGCCACTGAGAGCTCCCACCAAAGAAGACACACTAGTTCTGCTAGCTGTGGACATTGGAGGCAAGAACACACAGGAGTACGAGCAGATTAGAATCTGAGCTGCCCCCACAGCAGGTCCAGAGATCAGCACGGTGTTGGAGGGCATCCTAGGGAGGTGAGGTGGACTGCAAGGTAAGGAAAGGAGTCTGACAGCAGTGATTCAAGAAAAACACATTTAATATTCTTATGTTTTGACTAGTTCTGTAGATTCTTTGGATTTTTTTTTCTTTTTTTCCCTCCTCTGTTGTAGTTGTCAATTTTACTGGCACTAAGATATCCAATTAGGCTTTTGAAAGTTTTTTTTTTTCTCACTCACATTTTTTATCATTGTCATAATCATTTTTATCATTATCATTGTCATAAACCTCTGCTTCTATGTTGGGCTTTTGCGGTTTTGTGCAGTTTCCCTTTTCTCTCTCTCTCTCTCTTTTTTCTTTTCTCTTTTTTTTAATTTTAATTTTTAAAACCTATTATCATTTTTTGTACATTTATTCTTTCGTTTGCTTTTCCTACTTTCTTTTCCCCTTGCAGTTAACCTTTAATGTATGTAAATTTTCTTCATCTACCTCTATTTAACTTTGCATATCTATTCTTTATTTTCTTTCCTTTCCTCTCAACATTTTGTTAGTTTTATTTTCATTGTTTTATTCCCCAATTGGCACCTTGCTTTTGTTTTGTTTTCCAGTTTGTGCTTTAGTTAGTTTTGTTCTGGTAGATATAATTTTTGGTTTCCTTTGTTTGCTGGGTCAATCTATTGTACTTTATTTTTGTTGGCCTGTTTTGATTTTGCTTATGGGTGTATATGTAGATATTCAGTCACACTTTTTATTGTTGTTATAAACCTCTGCCTCTACGTTGGGCTTTTGCAGTTCTTGGAGTTTTCCTTTTTCTTCCTTTTTTCTATCTTCTTCCATTTTTTTTTCTTTTCTCTTTTTTATAGTTTTAATTTTTAATTTTTTTAAACCTACTATATTTTTTCTACATTTATTCCTTTCTTTGCATTTCCTACTGTTCTTTTCCCCTTGCAGTTAACCTTTAATGTATATAAATCTTCTTCACCTACCTCTGTTTAACTGTGCATATCTATTCTTTCTTTCTTTTCTCTCTTTCCTTTCCTCTCAACATATTTGTTAGTTTTGTTTTCATTGCTTTATTTCCCACTTGGCACCTTGCTCTAGTTTTCTTTTCCAGTTTGTGCTTTAGTTTGTTTTGTTCTTAATGGGTAAGTGTAATTTTTTATTTCCTTTGTTTGGTGAGTCAATCTACTGTATATGTGTTGGACTCTTTTGACTTTGCTCATGGGTATATATGTATATGTATATATTCCATTATTTTAATTATTATTTGCCTGGTTTTGTAACTTCCATTTATCTGGGGGTCATCTTTGGCTTCTCATTTTTGGATATTTGTCTTAATCTCACTTAATGCCATAACAAACCACTTGTTCCTGGCCAGAGATCAAGCCCTTAGCCTTTGGAGTGGGAGCACTGACTCCAAGACCCTAGACTACCAAAGAACTAACCCTACGGAGTATCAAATAGTGAGAACTCACACAAAGGAAACCACTTGAATACAAACCCCGGCTTCACCCAATCACCAGTAGCACCCTGTGCAGGACGCCTCATCTAAACAACAAACAAAACAAAAATATAAACCCAATCATCAGCAGACAGGATTACCACCTCACTCACCCTTGCCCATCAGAGGAAAAACAAACAAAAACTTAGCACAAATCTCACCACAAACCAGTGGACCAACCTTCAGTTCAGTTCAGTTGCTCAGTCGTGTCCGACTCTTCAACCCATGAATCATAGCACGCCAGGCCTCCCTGTCCATCACCAACTCCCAGAGTTTACTCAAACTCATGTCCATCGAGTCAGTGATGCCATCCAGCCATCTCATCTTCTGTCGTCCCCTTCTCCTCCTGCCCCCAACCCCTCCCAGCATCAGGGTCTTCTCCAATGAGTCAACTCTTCACATCAGGTGGTCAAAGTATTGGAGTTTCAGCTTCAGCATCAGTCCTTCCAATGAACACCCAGGACTGATCTCCTTCAGGATCGACTGGTTGGATCTCCTTGCAGTGCAAGGGACTCTCAAGAGTCTTCTCCAACACCACAGTTCAAAAGCATCAATTCTTTGGCGCTCAGCTTTCTTCACCTTCCAACTCTCACATCCATACAAGACCACTGGAAAAACCATAGCCTTGACTAGACAGACCTCTGCTGGCAAAGTAATGTCTCTGCTTTTTAATATGCTGTCTAGGTTGGTCATAACTTGTCTTCCAAGGAGTAAGCATCTTTTAATTTCATGGCTGCAATCACCATCTGCAGTGATGTTGGAGCCCAAAAAAATAAAGTCTGACACTGTTTCCCCATCTATTTCCCATAAAGTGATGGGACCAGATGCCATGATCTTAGTTTTCTGAATGTTGAACTTTAAGCCAACTTTTTCACTCTCCTCTTTCACTTTCATCAAGAGGCTTTTTAGTTCCTCTTCACTCTTTGCCATAAGGGTGGTGTCATCTGCATATCTGAGGTTATTGATATTTCTCCCAGCAATCTTGATTCCAGCTTGTGCTTCTTCCAGCCCAGCATTTCTCATGATGTACTCTGCATATAAGTTAAATAAGCAGGGTGACAATATACAGCCTTGATGTACTCCTTTTCCTATTTGGAACCAGTCTGTTGTACCACGTCCAGTTCTAACTGTTGCTTCCTGACCTGCATACAGGTTTCTCAAGAGGCAGGTCACGTGGTCTGGTATTCCCATCTCTTGAAGAATTTTCCACAGTTTATTGTGATCCACACAGTCAAAGGATTTGGCATAGTCAATAAAGCAGAAATAGATGTTTTTCTGGAACTCTCTTGCTTTGTCAATGATCTAGCGGATGTTGGAAATTTGATTTTTGTTTCCTCTGCCTTTCCTAAAACCAGCTTGAACATCTGGAAGTTCACAGTTCATGTATTGCTGAAGCCTGGCTTGGAGAATTTTGAGCATTACTTTACTAGCATGTGAGATGAGTGCAGTTGTGTGGTAGTTTGAGCATTCTTTGGCATTGCCTTTCTTTGGCACTGGAATGAAAACTAACCTTTTCCAGTCCTGTGGCCACTGCTGAGTTTTCCAAATTTGCTGGCATATTGAGTGCAGCACTATCACAGCATCATCTTTTAGGATTTGAAAGAGCTCACCTGGAATTCCATCACCTCTACTAGCTTTGTTCGTAGTGATGCTTTCTAAGGCCCACTTGACTTCACATTCCAAGATGTCTGGCTCTAAGTGGGTGATCACACCATCGTGATTATCTGGGTCGTGAAGATCTTTTTTGTACAGTTCTTCTGTGTATTCTTGCCACCTCTTCTTAATATCTTCTGCTTCTGTTAGGTCCATGCCATTTCTGTCCTTTATCAGTCCCATCTTTGCATGAAATGTTCCCTTGGTATCTCTAATTTTCTTGAAGAGATCTCTAGTCTTTCCCATTCTGTTGTTTTCCTCTATTTCTTTGCATTGATCACTGAGGAAGGCTTTCTTATCTCTCCTGGCTATTCTTTGGAGCTCTGCATTCAATAGGGAATATCTTTCCTTTTCTCCTTTGCTTTTTGTTTCTCTTCTTTTCACAGCTATTTGTAAGGCCTCCTCAGACAACCATTTTGCCTTTTTGCATTTCTTTTCCATGGGGATGGTCTTGATCCCTGTCTCCTGTACAATGTGACAAACCTCCGTCCATAGTTCATCAGGCACTCTGTCTATCAGATCTAGTCCCTTAAATCTATTTCTCACTTCCACTGTATAGTCATAAAGGATTTGATGTAGGTCATACCTGAATGGTCTAGTGGTTTTCCCTACTTTCTCCAGTTTAAGTCTGAATTTGGCAATAAGGAGTTCATGATCTGAGCCACAGTCAGCTCCCGGTCTTGTTTTTGCTGACTGTATAGAGCTTCTCCATCTTTGGCTGCAAAGCATATAATCAATCTGATTTTGGTGTTGACGATCTGGTGATGTTCATGTGTAGAGTCTTCTCTTGTGTTGTTGGAAGAGGCTGTTTGCTTAGCAGGGCAGAAACCAAAAGGAAGAAAGAACACAACCTTGAAGCCTGGGAAAAGGAGACCTCAAGCACAAAGAGTCCCATACAGGATAAACCCAAGACATATGTTAATGAAACTAACAAAGGCTAAACACAAAGAATATTAAAAGCAGCAAGGGAGAAGAAACAAGTAACATACAAGGGAAACCCTGTACACTTAACAGCTGATCTTTCAGCTGAAACTCTACAGACCAGAAGGGAATGTCAGGACATATTTAAAGTACTGAAAGGGAAAAATCTACAACCAAGATTACCGTACCCAGCAAGGATCTCATTCAAAATTGATGGAGAAATAAAAAGCTTTTCAGACAAGCAAAAGTTAAGAAAATTCAGTACCACCAAACCAGCTTTACAACAAATGTTAAACAGACTTATATAGTCAAGAAATACAAGAGAAGAAAAAAGATCTACAAAATCAACCCCAAACAATTAACAAAATGGCAACAGGAACAAATATATCAATAATTGCTTTAAATGTTATTGGATTAAACGCTCCAACCAAAAGACACAGACTGGCTGAATGGATACAAAAACAAGACCCATATTTATGCTGTCTATAAGAAACCCACTTCATACCTTAAAACACATAAAAACTGAAAGTGAGAGGATAGAAAAAATATATTCCATGCAAATGGGAAGTAAAAGAAAGCTGGAGGAGCAATCCTCATATTAGAGAAAAGAGACCTTAAAATAAAGAAGATTACAAGAGATAAGGAAGGACACTACATAATCAAGGTATCAATCCAAGAGGAAGACATAACAATTGTAAATATCTATGCACCTAACATAGGAGCACTTTAATACATAAGACAAACACTAACAGATACAAAAGGAAAAATGACAGTAACACAATAATAGTAGGAGATTTGAACACCCCACTCACACCAATGGACAGATCATCAAAACAAAAAATTAATAAGGAAACACAAGTCTTAAATGATACATTAGATGAGATGGATCTCATTGATATCTTCAGGACATTCCATCCAAAGGCAGAAGAATACACCTTCTTCTCAAGTACACATGGAACATTCTCCAGAATAGACCACATCATGGGTCACAAATCAAACCTCAGTAAATTTAAGAAAATTGAAATTGTATCAAGCATCTTCTCTGACCACAACACTATAAGTCTAGATATCAGTTACAAGGGAAAAAAGTGTAAGAAACACAAACACATGGAGATTAAACAACATGTTTCTAAATAACCAACAGGTTACTGAAGAAATCAAAAGGGAGATTAAAAAATTTCTAGAAACAAATGACAATGAAAACATGATAACTCAAAACCTGTGGGATGCACCAAAAGCAGTTCTAAGAGGGAAGTTTATAACAATACAATCCTTCCTCCAGAAACAAGAAAAACATCGAATAGACAACCTAACTTTACACCTAAAATAACTGGAAAAAGAAGAACAAAAAAAAAACTGGTAGAAGGAAAGAAATCATAAAGATCTGAGCAGAAATGAATGAAAAAAAAGAAATGAATGAAAAAGAGGTGAAAGAAACAATAATAAAGATTAATAAAACTAAAAGCTGGTTCTTTGAGAAGATAAACAAAATTGACAAACCTTTAGCCAGTCTTATCAAGAAAAAAGAGAGAAGAATCAAATCAACAAAGTTAGAAATGAAAAAGGAGAGGTTACAACAGACAAGGCAGAAATACAAAGGATTATAAGAGACTAGTATGAACAACTATATGGCAATAAAATGGATAACTTGGCAGAAATGGATGGATTCTTAGACATGTTCAATCTTCCAAGAATGAATCAGAAAGAAATAGAAATTATGGACAACCCAATTACAAGCACTGAGATTGAAGCTGTGATCAAAAACCACCCAAAACAAAAACCCAGGACCAGACGGCTTCACAGAATTCTATCAAACATTTAGAAAAGGGCTAATGCCTATCCTTCTAAAACTCTTTCAAAAAGTTGCAGAGGAAGGAACACTTCCAAACTCATTCTACGAGGCCACCATCACCCTGATACCAAAACCAGACAAATACAACACACACACACACACAAAAAAAAAAACTACAGGCCAATATCACTGATGAACATAGATGCAAAAATCCTCAACAAAATTTTAGCAAATAGAATTCAGCAACACATTAAAAAGCTTATACACCATGATCAAGTTGGGTTTATTCCAGGAATGCAAGGATTCTTCAACATAAACAAATCAATCAGTGTGATACACCATATCAACAAATTGAAAGATAAAAACCATATGATCATCTCAACAGATGCAGAAAAAGCCTTTGACAAAATTCAGTACCCAATTATGATTCAAACTCTTCAAAAAATAGGCATAGAAGGAACCTCCCTCAACATGGTAAAGGCCATGTATGATAAGCCTACAGAAAACATTATTCTCAATGGTAAAAAACTGAAAGCATTCCCCCTAAGATCAGGAACAAGACAAGGGTGTCCACTTTCACCACTATTATTCAACATAGTTCTGGAAGTCCTAGCTACAGCAATCAGAGAAGAAAAAGAAATAAAAGAAATCCAGATAGGAAAAGAAGAAGTAAAGCTCTCACTTGTTGCAGATGACATGATACTGTACATAGAAAACTAGAGCTAATCAGTGAATTTAGCAAAGTTGTAGGATACAAAATCAATACACAGAAATCATTTGCCTTTCTATATACTAACAATGAAAAATCAGAAAGAGACTCAATTCCATTCACCATTGCAACAAAAAGAATTAAATACCTAGGAATAAATTTACCTAAGGAGACAAAAGAACTGTAGACAGAAAATTATAAGACATTGATGAAAGAAATCAAAGATGACATAAACAGATGGGGAGATATTCCATGTTCCTGGGTAGGAAGAATCAATATTATGAAAATGGCTATACTACCAAACACAATCTACAGATTCAATGCTATCCCTATCAAATTACCAATGGCATTTTTCACAGAACTAGAACATAAAATTTCACAATTCATATGGAAACACAAAAGGCCCCAAATAGCCAAAGCTGTCTTGAGAAAGAAGAATGGAGCTGGAGGAATCAACCTTCCTGGCTTCAGATTATACTACAAAGCTATAGTCATCAAGACAGTATGGTACTGGCACAAAAACAGAAATATAGACCAATGGAACAAGATAGAAAGCCCAGAAAGAAACCCATGCACCTATGGGTACCTTATTTTTGACAAAGGAGGCAAGAATATACAATGGGGCAAAGACAGCCTCTTCAATAAATGGTGCTGGGAAAACTGGACAGCTATGTGTAAAAGAATGAAATTAGAACACTTCCTAACACCATACACAAAGATAAACTCAAAATGGATTAAAGACCTAAATGTAAGACCAGAAACTATAAAACCCTTAGAAGAAAACATAGGCAGAACACTCAATGACATAAATCAAAGCAAGTTCTTCTATGACTCACCTCCTAGAGTAATGGAAATAAAAACAAAAGTAAACAAGTGGGACCTGATTAAACTTAAAAGTTTTCGCACAGCAAAGGAAACTATAAGCAAAGTGAAAAGACAACCCTAAGAATGGGAGGAAATAATAGCAAATGAAACAACTGACAAAGGATTAATTTCCAAAATATATAAGCAGCTCATACAACTCAATGCCAGAAAAACAAACAACCCAATCAAAAAGTGGGGGAAAGGCTTAAACAGACATTTCTCCAAAAAAGACATACAGATGGCTAACAAACACATGAAAAGATGCTCAACATCACTCATTATCAGAGAAATGCAAGTCAAAACTACAATGAGATATCACCTCACACCAGTCAGAATGGCCATCATCAAAAAGTCTACAGACAATAAATGCTGGAGAGGGTGTGGAGAAAAGGGAACACTCTTGCACTGTTGGTGGGAATGTAAATTGATACAGCCACTATGGAAGACAGTATGGAGATTCCTTTAAAAAACCACCATATGACCCAGCAATCCCACTCCTAGGCATATACCCTGAGGAAACCAAAATTGAAAAAGACATGTATCCCACTGTTCATTGCAGCACTATTTACAATAGGTAGAACACGGAAGCAACCTAGATGTCCATCAACAGATAAATGGATAAAGAAGTTGTGGTACATAAACACAATGTAATATTACTCAGCCATAAAAAGGAACACATTTGAGTCAGTTCTGATGAGGTAGATGAACGTAGAGCCTATTATACAGAGTGAACTGGGTCAGAGAGAGAAAGATAAATATCATATTCTAACACACATATACAGAATCTAGAAAAATGGTACTGAAGAATTTATTTACAGGGCAGCAATGGAGAAACAGACATAGAGAATAGATTTATGGACATGGGGAGAGGGGAGGAGAGGGTGAGATGTATGGAAAGAGTAACATGGAAACTTACATTACCATATGTAAAATGGACAGCTGATGGGAATTTGCTGTATGGCTCAGGAAACTCAAACAGGGGCTCTGTATTAACCTAGAGGGGTGAGATGGGGAGGGAGATGGGAGGGAGGTTCAAAAGGGAGGGGATATATGTATGTCTATGGTTGATTCATGTTAAGGTTTGACAAAAAACAACGAAATTCTGTAAAGTAATTATCCTTCAATAAAAAAAAAAAAGAGAAAAAAATAAAGATCAATAAAGCACCTACTGAGACTTTGACCACTCCCAGACACTATTATCAGACCTTGGTGAATAAGGTCTTCTTCCCAGGAGCCAAAGAAGCACCTAAACAGACTAGATACATGAAACTCCAGTTTGGATCATTCACATTTGGAAGAAAACATGGTACCTCAGGCCTCTCCACATCTAAGCACATTTCTAAAAGTAGCTTCAGCAAAGAAACCAGCCAGATACAAAGAAAAATATCATATCAAGGGTCACATTTTGGTCTTGCTACACAGATTTAACATATGTGTCATCTTGGATTAATTATATAACCTCTCTAGGTCTCAGTTTCCTCATCTGGACAATGTGGGATTTATACCTCTAATAATTTACCTTTCAAAAATTGCTGAAATTATTAAATTAAATGATGTATATAACATGCATTTTAGTTATAAATCAGTATAAGAATGTCAATTATTAAATCAGAAAGACAACAGAGGCAGATACTGGCTTTGCCTCTTCATGGATGTGTGACTCTTAGGGAAGCTTACTTAAACATTCTGTGCCTCCATTTAATCTTCAAAGTCTGGTTTGGCATGCCAGATTTTAAAAATGTATCACAAACCAGAACTTCCCTAGTGGTCCCATGGTTAAGAATTATCTGCCAATACAGGGGACATGAGTTTGACACCTGGCCCAGAAAGATTCCACACGCCACAGAGCAACTAAAACCCTGCACCACAACTACTGAAGCCTGAGTTCCCTAGAGCCCATGCTCTGCAACAGAAGAAGCCACCACAAATGAGAAGCCCACGCACCACAACTAGAGAGTAGACCCTGCTAATAGCAACTAGAGAAAGCCCATGCACAGCAATGAAGATCCAGCACAGCCAAAAGTAAATAAATATCACAGATCAGAAGTTAAAAGGAAAAATGCCAAACCATGCATCAAGAGAAAATAAATGCATGTTGTAAGCACTATGGGATAGACTTACTGGTGTGGTTTTCATTTAAAATCTTAAGCCAAACATGGGATGGCTAATAGAGTAAAATATATCTTCCATACAGTGACTGAATACTCATTGGAAGGACTGATGTTGAGGCTAAAGCTCTAGTACTTTGGCCACCCGATACGAACAGCCAACTCATTGGAAAAGACCCTGATGCTGGGAAAGATTGAAGGCAAATGGAGAATAGGATGACAGAGGATGAGATGGTTGGATGGCATCACTGATTCAATGGACATGAACTTGGGCAAACTTTGGGAGATAGTGAGGGATAGGGAAGCGGGGCATGCTGCAGTCCATGAGGTCACAAAGAGTCAGATGCAACTTGGCAATTAAATAACAACAGTGGGTGAGTAGGGGTCTGGAACCAGACTTCTGGATTTAAATTCTAATCTCTCCTTTGAACAGTTGTGTGATCTAGTGCAGAATACCTAACTTCTGACCTCTATTTCCTCATCTCTAAGATGAAAGTAATGATATTATCTACCTCATAGGGTTGTTGTAAAGATTAAATGACTCAATGCTCTGAAAACAGTATGTAAAAACATAATAAGAATTAGTAAATTTTAACTACTACTCTTCATCTCAGTCATTTTATGTCTGCTGTATAAAAGCTCAACTCCAGTGTCAACACTATGACAGCACACCTCATCAAGAGGGTATGAACATATATATTAATCATAGAATTGAGATTTATTAAGGCACATGGCAGGACTCTCAAGCAGGTGCAAAATTGCCTGAGAGAACAAGGAAAGAAAACAAATCTTGATTTTTACTGAGTTTCACTGTGTTTGGGGAGGGGAAGGGTAGCCTAGGATGTGTGTTCCCATATGAGAAAAGAGACTGTCTGTCACCCATGCCAAAGGAGGCTGCACTTTCTTATCAACTTTCCCAGATGTCTGGCACAAAGGGAAGAGGGACAGGAAAGGCTTAAAAACTGTCAGAAGTTAAATAGTATCAAAAAATGGTTAGACTCCTCATTTTAACATCATAAAGATCCTTTATATTTCTTGTAAGCATACAACTAAGCACATGGAAAAGATTTTGTCAGTGGTCACCTTTGTAAATTCTATTACTAGTTTTAATAGTTTTTTAGCTAATACTGATGGGTTTTTAGAATAGACAATTACTCTAACTATAAATAATAAGAATTTTCCATTTCTAAAAAATTAATTCAATAAAATTCAGGTTACAAAGTTAATATACAGAAATTTGTTGCCTGTCTATACACTAACAAGTACTGAACTCAATATGTCAGCAAATTTTGATAACTCAGCAGTGGCCACAGGACTGGAAAAGGTAAGTTTTCACGGCAATGCCAAAGAATGTTTAAACTACAGTGAGTACAACTGAGCTCATTTCACATGCTAGCAAGGTTATGCTCAAAATTCTTCAAGTTAGGCTTCAGCAGTACATAACCGAGAAC
This sequence comes from Cervus canadensis, assembly GCF_019320065.1. NCBI lineage: Eukaryota > Metazoa > Chordata > Mammalia > Artiodactyla > Cervidae > Cervus > Cervus canadensis. The sequence goes on along the minus strand of NC_057402.1, from coordinate 24,114,621 downwards.
TTCCAGATGTACAAGCTGGGTTTAGAAAAGGCAGAGGAACCAGAAATCAAATTTCCAACATTCGTTGGATCATGGAGAAAGCAAGGGAATTCCAGAAAAATTTCTACTTCTTTGATTAACTAAAGCCTTTGACTGTGTGGATCACAACAAACTATGGAAAATTCTAAAGAGATGAGAATACCAGACTACCTTACCTGACACCTGAGAAACCTGTCTTCAGGTCAAGAAGCAACAGTTAGTATCAATGTATGACAAAACCCACTGAAATGTTGTGAAGTAATTAGCCTCCAACTAATAAAAAAAAAAAAAAAATGAAAACCTAAAAGACCGAATATTTATTATCAGATAAGTAATGTTGACATGATTTTAATAAATGAGTTCAAACTGGCAAAAAAAAAAAAAAAAAAGAAGCAACAGTTAGGACCTTACATGGAACAACCAACTGGTTCAAAAATTGGGAAAGGAAAACATCAAAGCTGTATATTGTCATCCTGCTTACTTGACTTACATGCAGATATATCATGCAAAATGCTGGGCTGGATGAATCACAAGCTGGAATCAAGATTGTTGGGAGAAATATCAATAACCTCAGATAGGCAGATGACATCATTTTAATGGCAGAAAGTGAAGAGGAACCAAAAAGCCACTTGATGAGGATGAAAGAGGAGGGTGAAAAAGCTGGCTTGAAACTTGAATATTCAAGAAACTAAGATCATGGCATCTAGTCCCATTACTTCATTGCAAATAGAAGAGGGAAAAGTGGAGGCAGTGACAGATTTTCTTTTCTTGGGCTCCAAAATTACTGAGGATGGTGACGGCAGCCATGAAATTTAAAAAGGCTTGCTTCTTGGAAGGAAAGCCATGACAAAGCTAGACAGCATATTAAAAAGCAGAGACATCACTTTGCTTATAAAGCTTTGACATACAGTCAAAGCTATGGTTTTCTCAGTAGTCTTTTACAGATGTGAGAGTTGGACCATGGAGAAAGCTGAGCACCAAAGAATTGACACTTTCAAATTGTGGTGCTGGAAAAGACTCTTGAGAGTCCCTTGGACTACAAGATCAAACTGGTCAATCCTAATGGAAATCAGCCATGAATATTCATTGGAAGGTCTGATGCTGAAGCTGAATCTCCAACATTTTGGCCACCTAATTCAAAGAGCTGACTCTTTGGAAAAGACCCTGACGCTGGGAAAGATTGAAAGCAAAAGAAGTGGGTAACAGAGGATGAGATGGCTAGATAGCATCACCAACTCAATGGACATAAATGTGAGTGAAATCCAGGAGATAGTGGAGGACAGAGGAGCCTGGCATGCTGTAGTCCATGGGACAGCAAAGAGTCGGACACAACTTAACAACTGAACAATAATAATAGCAAACTATCAGAAAGAGAAATTAAGAAAACAATCCCATTTATAATTGCATCAAAAATAATAAAATACCTAGAAATCAATCTAATCAAAGAAGTAAAAGAGTTGTATTCTGAAAACCATAAGACATTGATGAAAGAAATTGAAGATACACAAACAATTAAAAAAATATACCATGCTCATGGATTGAAATAATTAAAATTGCTAAAACCATACCACTTAAGGCAATCTACAGATTCAATGAAATCCCTATCAAAATATGAAAGCCATTTTTCACAAAACTAGAACAAAGACTCTTGAGAGTCCCTTGGACTGCAAGGAGATCCAACCAGTCCATCCTAAAGGATATCAGTCCTGGGTGTTCACTGGAAGGACTGATGTTGAAGCTGAAACTCCAATACTTTGGCCACCTGATGTGAAGACGTGACTCACTGGAAAAGACCCTGATGGTGGGAAAGATTGAGGGCAGGAGGAGAAGGGGACAACAGAGAATGAGATGGTTGGATGGCATCACCAACTCAATGGACATGGGTTTGGGTAAACTCCAGGAGTTGGTGATGGACAGGGAGGCCTGGCATGCTGCGGTTCATGGGGTCGCAAAGAGTCGGACATGACTGAGCGACTGAACTGAACTGAGAACAACTCTAAAATTTGTATGAAAACACAAAAGACCCTGAGTAGCCAAAGCAATCTGGGAAAAGAAGAACAAAGCTGGAGTTATCACAATCCTTGATTTCAAACTATGCTATAAAACTGCAGTAATCAAAACAACATGACACTGGCACAAAACCAGATATAAATCAGTAGAACAGAATAGCAAGTCCAGAAATGAGCCTAAGTTTACATGGTCAATACTCTATTACATAAAGGAGGCAGGAATATACAATGGGGAAAAGACAGCCTCTTTAATCAATGGTATTGGGAAGCTGGATAGCTGCATGCAAAAGAATCAAACTGGGCTAGTTTCTTACACAATATACAAAAATAAACTCAAAATGGTTTACCGACTTAAATTTAAGACCTGACCATAAAACTTCTAGAAGAAAACAGGAAATACATTCTTAGACACTGGTCATAGCAATATTTAGGGGGTTCTGTCTCCTCAGAAAACTGAAACAAAAGCAAACATAAATAAATGGGACTACATAAAACTGAAAAACTTTGCACAGTGAAGCAAACTATCAACACAACAAAAAGACAACCTACCAAATGGGAGAAAATATTTGAAATGATGTGACCAATAAGGGGTTAATAACTAAAATACATAAACAGCTCATACAACTCAATATCAAAAAGCAAACAACACAATTAAAAAATGGGCAGAAGATCTGAATAGATATTTTCCCAAAGAAGACATAAAGATGGCCAACAGGCACATGAAAAGATGCTCAATATTTCTAGTCTGCAGAGAAATGCAAATCAAATCCATAATGAGATATCACCACACACCCGTCAGAATGGTTATCATCAAAAAGACCACAAATAACAAATGTTGACAAGGATGTGGAGAATAGGGAACCCTCATGCACTTTTGGTGGGTAAAATGGTGCAGTCACTGTGGTAAACAGTAGAGAAGCTCTGCAAAAAATTAAAATATAACTTCCATTTGATCCAGCAATTCCCTTTCTGGATATTTAATCCAAAGATAAAAAAGATATACACACCCCAATGTTCATAGCAGCATTATTCACATTAGCCAGGACATGGAAACAACCCAAGTGTCCATCAGCAAATGAATGGACAGAGTCCACACACACACACACTCACTCACATATCACAATGGAATACTACTCAGCCAGAAAAAAAATAAAATTTTGACATTTGCAACAACATGGATAGACCTAGAGGATATTATGCTAAGTGAAATAGGTCAGACAGAGAAAGACAAATAATGTATATTATCACATATTTAGAATCAGAAAAGTAAAACAAAGCAGTGAATATAACAGAAAAGCAACAGACTCACAGATATAGAAACAAACTAGTGGTTACCAGTGGGAGAGGGAAGGAGAGGGAACAAGATAGGGGTAGAGGATTAAGAAGTAGAGACTACCATGTGTAAAATAATTAGCTACAAGGATATATTATACAGCACAGGGAATATAACCAATATTTTATAATAACTCTAATGGAATATAATCTGTAGAAATTTTGAAACACTATGTTGTACACCTGAAAACTAATATTGTAAATGAACAATACCTCAATTTAAAAAAAAAATGGCAAAGGTATTTATATAAAACTAAAATTTTATGATAATAAATAAAACAGATGTTAGAGACGTCTGACAATTCTTAGGAGTGAAATGGCTGAAAAGAAGTTCAGAAGCCAAGCTCAGATTATGATATATCCATGCATTCATGTGCAGAGTAGTGCATAAACCTGAAATTTTAACAAAAATTTCCAAAGGTCATTCTGGGGATACCAGCACACTTAATGGAATGGCAAGCACTATTATGGCAAGGAAAGTCCATGCCTTGTCCACAGAAAATGGCAAATGAATGGAAGATAATGACACTAACCAAGAAATAATTCACCTGTATGGAAATACATAAAACTGACAGAGGAAAGTGATTAAAAAAAAAAATTCCAGGGTGAGGACAAATTAGAGGGACATAGATAAAATATTTTGATGGAGAGTTTGGAATACTGCAAAATTCTTAAAAGAAATAATTAAACTAAGAGAGATCTAATAGAGTAAGTTAATTTAATAATAACTTTGAAAAAATAACTTCAAAATAAACTAAAATTTGTATATATTAATTAATAAGCAAGCCATGAAGATTTACAGCATAAGGAATATGGCCAATAATATTATAATAACTTTGTATAGGAACGGGGGTTACTAGATTTATTGTGGTGATCATTCCATAATGTACACAAACATCAAATCACTATGTAGGAGACTTTCCTGGTGGTCCAGTGGTTAAGAATCAGTCTTCCAATGTAGAGGATGTGGGTTCTATCCCTGGTGGGGGAACTAAGATCCCACATGCCACAGGGCAACTAAACCAGCATATCACAAGAAAGATCCCCCATGCCTCAAGCAAGACCCGATGCGGCCAAATAAATAAATATCTAAATATATATATAAATAAATACTTTTTAAAAATAACTATGTAGGACACCTGAAGCTAACATACACTGTACTTTATTTTTTACATTTATATTTAAATTATATCTCAATTTTTTAAATTATTTATTTATAAATAAATGAGGGAAAAAAGAATGATCTTAGTTTGAGATTGACTTTTTATACCATATTACAATGCACAAAGTAAATAAATAAGTTCAATAATATTCACTTGAACAAGAAATATTCTATTTATTTATGGAAAATTTCCATCTATTCTTTCAGTTTATTAATAGATATTACCAGAAACAAATACTAATTTGTATTCTGTTTGTGAAGTATATCATGATAGACTTACATTTTAAAAATTTGTTATGATCTTGAATTTAGAATTTTCCATAAATGAATAGAATGTTTCTTTATTCAAGTGAATATTATTGGACATAGAATATGGGAAACTTGGACTTAAATCTTAGCTCATTTTATACACTAGAGCCAAAATTTAAGACCCTAGCATATTATTCACTAGGACCAAAATTGAAGAGAATTTTCTTCTTTGTACCATATTTCAGGTGAGGGGAGAGCTAAAGGAGCAATTTATTTTAGATCTTTGTATAATCTATTGTGGGATCCAAGTAAAAGTTTCTAATTTTTCATTTCTAACTATTCTAGGACTCACTTGAAAGATGTTCATTCAGATTCTTACAGCCTGCATAAAAGTATTCTAAAAATTTTACTCCTTCTCAGTCCACAGTATTTTAAAAGCTACCAGCAATTTGTCTTATCTTTTCTGTTTAACATAAAAGAGGCCACTTCAGTCAACATAAATGTCATGAAAGTGAACTGAGGATAGATACAATTTCCTGAAGGCCAGTTGAAGTCCATAGTATATGGCAGATTTTTAATCAGAAAGGTTGCTTAAAAGTGTCCTTTCTAAAATAATGGAGGCAATTCTCCAAAAGCCCCCACATATTCAGTCAGCCCCCTCCCCTTCCTCCTCCTCATGGTCTTTAATCCTCTAGAGTTCCCTCAACTTCTCTGAAATGTGAAGAGGCTGGGAAGGTTTATTCCTCTGCCTAGGAATAAACATTCAGGACAAATGTGGTTACATGCAAATGCTTATAACACCTTCAGTGGTTTTGTGATGGTTAGTTTCATGTGTCACCTTGACTGGGCTAAGTCTTAGGGGGATCCCAGGGCCCCCAAACTCCAGGATCTAATGCCTGATGATCTGAGGTGGAGCTGATGTAATCATAACAGAAATTAAGTGCATATAAATGTAATGCAGTTGAATCATCCCCAAACCATCGCCCCCTCCAACTCCTGGTCTGTGGAAAAATTGTCTTCATGAAACCAGTCCCTGGTGCCAAAAAAACTGAGGACCACTGGACTAAGGAATGTCCAGATAGCTGATAAAACATTATTTCTGGGTGTGTCTGTAAGGGTGTTTTCAGAAGATATTAGCATTTGATTTGGTAGACTAAGAAGTCCAGTCCACTGAGGGTCTAAATAGAACAAAAAGGCAGAGGAAGGGTGAATTTGCTCTTTCTGCTACAGCTGGGGTGTCCATCTTCTCCTGCCCTCAGACACTTGCTTCCCAGGTTTGGACTAGAACTATACTTGTTTCCTTGGGCCTCCAGGTTATAGAAGCAGATCATGGGATCTCTCAGCCTCCACGATCATGTAAGTCAACACTTCATAATAAATCTCTTTACATATATATATATGTATATATATATATATATATCTCCTAATGGTTCTGTTTCTCTGGAGAACCCTGACTAAATACAGAGTTCTCGAGCAAAAAATATCTGGCCACCTAAACTGAAGAATAAACATAAATAGGGGCCACTCAAGGCAATCAAATTCAGTTTCTTACTTCACAGTTCTCTTGGCGAGGAGGTTTAGAATAATCCTGTTCTCTGCCTACACAGCTTCTTTTTCTCCACATTAAAAATATGGGTAAATCTTAAACTCTTTTGTAAAGACATTCTTAATTATAATAAGATGAAATAAAGTGTGTATAACAGTGAACCTTCTGAGGCTCAGCAGTAGGGAAAACAGCATCAATAAGGGGTGGTTTTGGTGCAGAGAATCTGACTCTCGTTTTTTAATACACATGGAGAGAACAGGGGCAAAATCTCAAAACCCGGGACTCATTGAAAGCCTGCATCACATAGGATCCTAAGCAAAGACTCCAGAGCAAATGCCAGGATACAAATCCCAGCTCCACCACTTCCTAGCTATGGATCCTTGGGAAAGTTATGTAACATGATAGCATTGCACTGTTCATCAAAATCAAGTCATACTAATTTATTCATTAGATTGATATTATTCATCATTTGCCCCTCCAAACTTGTTCTCCACCCTTCACACCCTAATCTGTGCCTGAGGAGGCTGACTTGTATAGCTTACATCAATGGACACCCTTGCCTCTGGCTTGTAGTTGGGCTCCATCAGTAAGAGACACTGGAGGAAACTAGAGCATGGGAAAACGTAAAACACATGAATTTATTCTCCCTGGGTTGTCAATAGTTGCACTCCTCTACTTAAGGCAGTAGACCCTGTTGGGTAGCCCTCCTTGGCGGCCGTGGTTGGCAGAGAGTTCTCTCTGATAGAAGTGGGTCTCAAGAGTTTCTGGTAGCCATTTCCAGCTCAAGCACAGGAGTAGCAACTGATTCCCTTTAAACCTGCCCACAACTTTTTAAATCATCTCATTATCAATCTTCCCTTAACTTCCCCATCTGTGCCATCTGACTCTGACTGATACACTGGTTTTTCTCTACTTCCTGTTATGCGGGAGGATTGCAGCCAAGGTTCTCCTGCCTTCCTTAGATCAATTCCAAGCTCACAGCAACAGAGAGCAGTTGGACCTGTCTCTGCTCTCCCTTCAACGTTCCCTTTGCCCTGAGCAGCAGTGGCTGCTCCTCCAGACTCAGCCCAGCAACTGATTCAAATAAAAACCCCAGAAGCCAGGATGATGGGAAAACAGCATTTGAAGTAAAATTCTCCAAAATCTTCAGCTTGGGTGTCACGAGGGTCAGGGATGGAGCAGGGGCTAATAAGAGCCTCAAATTTCCAGTAATGTGTACAGAGAATGAATATGAGGCTCAGGGAAGTTCAATAACTTGCTAAAAATCACATGGCTAGTAAATGATGGTGCACCAGAGTTGGATCACAGAACTGGCTGACTTTAAAGTAACATAGGCCTCATGGTGGTCTGGGATTAAAGGACTCAGAAGACATCTACCAAATATTCATTGTCAGGGACTCAACTATTTTGTAAACCGTAACACTTTTTTTAGTTAGGATGTTTTCAGCAGAAAACCCAAGTATCAAGGCTTAAATACAGAAGTCTGAGGTGAGGCAGCTACAGTATGGGGCACTTGTGGCTCAATGTCAGGGTCTGTCTCGGTTCTACCTTTGGGTGCTTCTCCTGGCTTCCTTCCTTGTGGTCAGAAGAAATAGTCACCAAGGACCAAATCCTCACAGAGCAACATTCAGAGCAGAAAAGAAACCTCCCAGTTGCGACCCTTCTTAGGAGGGAGAAAATCTTCTGAAGTTTCACAAGAGGTGTCCTCTTATATCTCATTGGCCAGTGTTGGACTTGATGCCCACTCCTGAGCCACTCACTGGCACATGTGAATGGATCACTAGGATTGACTTGGATTATTCATTCATTCTCTCCCTGGAGCTAGAAAGGGCCCCACTATCTCTGGGGCATATGGCCACCCAGTACCTTAGCAAACTGGGGATCTTTGGCAGGGAAGGGATGGAGTGCTGTTGATGGGCATACAACAGTGTTACTACATCACTACCTTCTTCCAAAGAGGTCCCAGTTACTTGCCTTAATTTCCCTGGACTTTGTGTACTGTTGATATCTGAGACATTGAGTTCTCAGAGAGAACAGAAAAAGCCATCCAATGCATTTCTCATAACTAACAGTGATGAGTCAACTATGTAATGAAGCAACAATGAAACTAAATGAAAGGGACAAGAAAAAAATTATAATCAAACATGAATTTTTTTAAGAAGCTATAGTAAAGCAGGCAGAACACAAGCTACTGGAAGGGCTAAGAGGCGCTAAACCCAAAAAAGAGCTGAAATTCCCACATAAATCTATGTAGACTCTATGCCTACAGGACAGGCATGGGAGAAAAACACTTCTCAGGATCCATATAGTCTGTCCAGGTGTGGTCTGCTCATTATAAGCCAGATAGAAAATGTGAACATATAGAAAGCAAGAAAAACATGAAGCTATTCTATATTACAATTATATTCAATTAAATTCAATAAGCACTAAGCATCTACTAAGCCCGTCAATATTTCAAATAATACTCAGGAGTACCAGGTGTGAATCAGCAAGGTTTCTGCCTTCAAGGAGCTTATGATGAATAAATCACAGACTTACAGATAAAATTCACTTTAAGCAAATTGGTTTCCTCAATGGACTTGCGGTGAATTTATTTTTTTTTTTTTCTTGCGGTGAATTTAATATGGCTAAATGACTTTGGGGAATTGATCTTCAACAAATTGATCTGCTGCCCATGTGAGCAACTAACTTCGAAATGTCATAAGTGGTATGGAAAGAATACAAATTAGTTGCTTTGGGAGCTGAAAGGTGAGAGCAAAGAATTTCTAAAGGGACAGTTGAATGGATCTTGAGGCGTGAGTAGGAGTTTAACAGATCTGGAGGGGACAGAAATTGTGTGACACGGAGTGTAGTACCCAGGCTTGTTTTCTAATATCAAATCCCAAGGTTCAAGCAGACACTGTCCCCATGCTCCCTCACATTCACAAAAAAAGTATTCTCGTTCCTACTGAATTTTCAGAAATGACTGTTGTAGTTCGCCAAAAACAAGGCCTGCCAAACTAACCCAGCCATCTTCTTTTCAATGCTTCCATGAGACCCACTGTTTGCTTCCCTGTTTGCCAACCTAGACCTGGCCTATTTGCCCCCACCCCCAACAAAGTCAAGAGAACACAGCTGACAATCACAGACACTTGAGAATCTTCTTCAGACTATCAACCCCTGCCCAGGCCAATCAAAGACCATAAAATTGCAAAATCTAATTATTCCCTCATTTCCCCAGTTTGAGGAAAGCCCTTCTTGAGCCACATCTGGGATTCCTCTTCCCAGTTGTTCTGGTCATAAAACAATTATCTCTTAAAGGGAACAGGTCCTTTAAAGAGAAACAGTCCGCTCTTAAAGTTATTCAAATAAAGTTTGGTCTCTGTGGCCTTTTATCAGAGGAGGTACATGGCAACCAAATTTGCTAGCCAGATTTCTGAATATCTGGCAGTCCATCATGTCACTCAAGTGCATCATTTTTTTTTCTAAATGGTTTTTTTTTTCTCTTTCTCTGTTTCTCTCTGCATTGGAGCCTCCACCCATGAAATTGAAAGATTTCTAGTAGAAATTCCTTTGTTGCATCAGCTTTGGAAATATGGATTATAGTATTCTGTGAAAAACATTTATTACCCTGAACTGTGACTCAGACATTGTTGCATTTCTGGGGTTATAGATTTTCTTTCAGCTAAACCAAGGCTCTAAGTCACAGTGACAGTTGTAATGTGTGTAATACCACAGTACCAGATTCTATTACACACATATTTTTGCTAGAGGTTTACGATGTTAAAAATATTTCTTCTTTTTTCCAATACCTTTCTGTACCTGTTGTGTAAATATATTAGAACCTATAACACAAAAGTCAATTTCCAGATGAAATGTGCACAACAACAGCAGTTTGTCCTTTAAAGAAAAAAAAGAGGGGAATGCTGCATACAAGCTAATGATATTCAAGTACAATATTGAATTGTAATAAAAGATGAATGAGAAAAAGTGTGTGTCATTGTGAGGGATGGAGAAGGTTACAGAAAGCTGAGGCCATGAAAGGATTTATCATGGATGTTGCTGCAGGCATTGTGTTGAAAAATCTGCAGACCTATTTGCAAGTGTATTTTATGGGAAAATAGAGCAGTCTACTGAGGGAAGAATTTCTAAAGATTATCTTTTATACAAGATTAAGATAAAACTTAAGAAATATGTGAGAGAAATCTCAACCAGTTCTCGAGGGAGTGGAACTTCAAATTCATCAGTAGGTCCTGACAATTGCATAAATGCAGGAAGAGGTCTTGTTGAAGTGCCATTGGTTCTGTAATTTTTCAAGGTAACTGAAAACAGGCACACATGGAGAAATGAAGTGGACTTAATTAGCACACCCACTTGCAAAGCCGTAATCCTTTAGAGAGTCATGCCAACAAATCCTTCCACTTTTCTTTAGAATCCAAATTTTATTTAACATACACAACAGTTCTCCTGAGTATTTAACCATATTTCTCTTTCTCCTAGAAGAATTCAGTGTAACTAATTCTTTTATAGGGGGAAAAAAATCTGATGGCAGTTGACTTAAATCATCTAAGGCAGAGAGTGAAAATATAGCAAAACCAGAGATATTTTAAATTGCCTTCTTTTGACTACATTTTAACTTCTTATACTTTTCTATCTTCTGCTTAATAATACAATACAAAATTAACTGAGTTTCACTTGATCTTCTATATTTATGTACAAGTGGTGAAAGATAAGATGCTCTAAAGGAGACAGAAGGAGAACTAGAAGACAGATCAGCCCAGTTAGCACCATACCTCTCCATGAGTGATGACGTCCACCTCAGATTTTTTCTCCTCAGTCACAGAAAGAGCAATTATGATGTTGTCCAATTTCAGTTCACTCAGTGATTACCGAAAGAAAATTTTGAGAATATACAAGTTTTAGGGTTTCTGTGGTGTTTAGTTTTGGGTTTTTGGCAGGGAGGGGTGGAGGACATTGGAATCTAGTATCTTACTGTCTTGTTTCAAATGTAAGTCTAGAATTTAGTAAAAAGAAAAATATTAAAATTTCTGTAATAACAATCTAGTGTCACCAAAATATTTGTACCCTTTAATGTAGTCATTCTACTTTTGTGAATCTCTTCACAGAAAATGAACCAACATACAAAGACTCAAGCACATATATTATTAATATATGCAAGGCTATTTCCAATACAAAAGGAGGAAATAAATCTTTTAGTTACCAACTCAATAGCCAAATTCATCTTCTTAGCTCCTTAGTAGTTTACTTAGGTGGCAGTGGCCAAATCTGAGAGGGAAATCATAATTAGTCCAAGAACTGGCATGAGACCAGTTCTGGAGAAGCAGATGTAACAGAAAGTATCCTTAGAGGGAATTCCAAAGTAGAATTACTAAATCAAAGTCATAAATATTGTTAAAGCTCTTAAAACTTGGCAAAGTTTTCCTCTTCTCCCCCTCTTCCCCACCCCAAAAAGGCACATATTTTTAAAAATCTCTTTTCTATTTGCCCCCTTGTTTCTGGCATTGGTTTCAAGTATGTAGGGACATTAACCTACTCTGGTTTGGAACCATGGCAGCCATCTTGAAACTATTATAGAAAATCCTGATGAACCACAGAGATACCAATTTACCACCCAGATTAACCCTAGGACCACCTATGTTCAGACTGCATTTCAAATCACTCTAAATAAAATACATCTGTGTAAAAAGATATAACAGCTTTTCAAAATGATGTTTATGAAGCTTTTTGACAAGATGGGAAAGTTGATGATATAACACTAAGTAAATGAATAGCAGGTTACAAATCTGAATGCATAACGCACTATCAGCCATGTACAAATATATATAGAAGAAATTGGAAATAAACAACACAAAATGTTAAGAACATTAGTCTCTGAATGGTGGCATCATAAGCCATTTATCTCTCTGCTTCTTTGTGTTTTTCCAAATTTTATACAATCAGTATACAGTCATCACTTGGTACCCTCAGTCCTAGTCTTGGTTCTAGGACCTTGGCGGAAAGCAGCATTTGCAGATGCTCAAGTCCCTTATATAAAATGATTTAGTACTTATATTGCATCTACTATCAGAAGACAGAAAGTCAAACAGAAAAGATTCCTGTGAGTTGAGAGAATTAAACTGAGAAATTATATAAAAACTCAAAAATAACACCCAGGGTAAATATGGCCAAGTATCATTTTCTAGCCTAAGGGCATACATTCTGAACGTGTTCAAAGCCCTCATTTACTTTGTAAAAGAGAAGGAGGAAAAATTTTTTAATTAAGTACAATCCCTGATAATCAAATTATCTAATATCAGCAGTAATAGAACTATCAGAAATTTTTTTCTTTTAGAAACATAAAACAGATTTTATTAATTTCACAAAGGTAACTCTTATTCTTTGTAAAAACATAACACAGCAAGAATCTCAAACAAAACAGAATATATTGTAGAAGTGAAAGCTTCCCACCACACCTGTCTTTGAATGTAACCACTGAAATTAAAAGATGCATGCTCCTTGGAAGAAAAGCTATGACAAATCTAGACAGCATGCTGAAAAGCAGAGATATCATTTAGCCAACAAAGGTCCATATAGTCAAAACTATGGTTTTTCCAATAGTCACGTATGGATGTGAGAGGTGGACCATAAAGAAGGATGAGCACCAAAGAATTGATGCTTTCAAACTGCGGTGCTGGAGAACACTCTTGAGAGTCCCTTGGACAAGCAAGGAAATCAAACCAGTTGATTCTAAAGGAAATCAACCATGAATATTCATTGGAAGGACTGATGCTAAAGCTGAAGCTCCCATACTTTGGCCACCTGATGTAAAGAGCCAACTCATTGGAAAAGACTCTGATGCTGGAAAAGATTGAGGGCAGGAAGAGAAAGGGATGACAGAGGATGAGATGGCTGGATGGCATCATCAACTCAATGGGCATGAGTTTGAGCAAACTCTGGGAGACAGTGAAGGACAGGAAGCCTGGTGTGCTATAGTCCATGGGGTTGCAAACAGTGGGACATGGCTTAGCGACTAAACAACTGCCACTGTTAACAGGTCAGTGTGCATTTTCCCAAACATTCTGCTAGGGCATATGCAAACTTTTTAAACAAACATGAGCTGTTACTATGTAAGCTTTTACAAAAGTTGCCCTTTTTTCTCCTTGGCATTATGTTGTGGACATTTTTCTCTCTCTGCATATAAGATGACCTCATTCTTTGTAATGGCAGCATGGTGTTCTATTGAATGGGAGTACCACAATTTATTTAATGGACATTATGATTGTTTAGAATTTTTTTCTGCTACTGAGGTTTGAAGGAGCCTAACAATAATACTCTGCTCTCCATTTACCTGTTGTATTACAGAATAACTGAAAGATAAAGACACAGGTTTCAGATATAGAAATATCATTTTCATTACTGATTAAGTGAATTCTGAAGAACGTGGCTTAGGCGTGAGAATCTAATGCATTTACTAGTAAGATACCCACAGTCATCATAATCTAACTTAAACCTCAAAACTACCAGTTGCCCCACAAGATCAAAAGGAGATGAGAGCTCATGCAGCTCAATTCCAGAAAAATAAATGACCCAATCAAAAAATGGGCCAAAGAACTAAACAGACATGTCTTTAAAGAAGATGTGCAGATGGCCAACAAACACATGAAAAGATGCTCAATATCACTCATTATCAGGGAAATGCAAATTAAAACCACGATGAGGTACCATCTCACGCCGGTCAGAATGGCTGCTATCAAAAAGTCTACAAACAATAAATGCTGGAGAGGGTGCGGAGAAAAGGGAACCCTTTTACACTGTTGGTGTGAATGCAAACTTGTACAGCCACTATGGAGAACAGTGTGGAGATTCCTTATAAAACTGGGGAAAAAAAAACAACTGGAAATAGAACTGCCACACGACCCAGAAATCCCACTGCTGCGCATACACACCAAGGAAACCAGAATTGAAAGAGACACGTGTACCCCAATGTTCATCGCAGCACTGTTTATAATAGCTAGGACATGGAAGCAACCTAGATGTCCATCGGCAGACGAATGGTAAGAAAGCTGTGGTACATATACACAATGGGATATTACTCAGCCATTAAAAAGAATGCATTTGAATCAGTTCTAATGAGGTGGACGAAACTGGAGCCTGTTATACAGAGTGAAGTCAGTCAGAAAGAAAAACACCAATACAGTATATTAACGCATATATATGGAATTTAGAAAGATGGTAACGATGACCCTATATGCGAGACAGCAAAAGAGACACAGATGTAAAGAACAGACTTTTGGACTCTGTGGGAGAAGGCGAGGGATGATTTGAGAGAATAGCATTGAAACATGTATATTATCATATGTGAAATAGACCGCCAGTCCAAGCTCAATGCATGAGACAGGGTACTCAGGGCCGGAGCACTAGGAGGACCCTGAGGGATGGGATGGGGAGGGAGGTGGGAGGGGGTTTCAGGATGGGGGACACATGTACACCCATGGCTGATTCATGTGAATGTATGGCAAAAACCACTACAATATTGTAAAGTAATTAGCCTCCAATTAAAATTAATTAATTTAAAAAAAAAAGAGAGATGAGACTACAACCTCGCTGAAGGTGGCTGGATCCAAGCAAGGGGAGAGGGTGGAAGGGGCCAAACGGAAATGCTCAGCATTTTATACCAAACACACAAAGAAAAACCTTCACTCCTTCCCAGGGTTGACATAAGTGAGAACATGGGGCAAAAGGCCAGGTACACTAGTCTGGGAAAGGTCCCTCTACAGGTAAACATGAAGCCAGGTGACAGGATGCCTCTGCTTTCACTGTCCCAAGCTATTAAAATGACAGTGACTATCTTTTTACAAATAAATTTGTGCTATTATTTGAGTTTTGCTGTAGGATAAATTCCTAGATATCCAGATAAAAAGTGGGCCTATTTAAAACCTACAAAAGTATTCCAAAATCCCCTCCAAAAAGGGGGAATTAATTCACACTCCCACCAACAGAGTATGAGTGTTTATTTTGCCCCTCCTAGCCAACTACCCTCAATATTTTTAAATTTAGCAATGTATTATATAACAGATTGTTGTCATTTTCATGCCTTTGACTACAATGAAGTTGAACATTTTTCATAAAATTTACTGGGCACTCATGTTTATTCTTTCGTGGCTGCCTACTCAGGAATGTGCACTTGTTTTTCTAGTAGTGATATTCTCTTGTTTGCACTTTTCACCCTCTCTTGGCCAGTCTTCTTGCAAACAACTGTACAGATTTATTGAAATGTCCAGATGGCATTATAGGTAGTACCTCCATGAATGAATTCAGGTTTTCCTGGAAATACAAGCCAAGCAATATTCTTTGGCTTCGATAAAACTACATTCTAGTGAAGTTATTTAAACAATATGGACAGGAATCTAATATTAAATGCCAAAGTGTTACTGGGAATTAAGAGGTCACATTTGAGGTATAGCTCTGTCATTTAATAATCTGGGTTACCTGGGGTAATCCACTAAATCTCTCTAAATTCTATAGGCTTCTTCTATCAGATGGCAGTAGAATGAAAATAACTAGGTCCTTTTATAGCAGCAGGACCCTGTGTACAAAAATGTACAAAGGCAAAAGTCAGAATGACTCTGTGCAAAGTCAAAATGGGAGACCGCTAAACCCTAACTACATGGCCTCCAGCCTGTCCCGTGTGGTAGCCTCTGATATATTCCCCATGGAATGCATACAACCCCAGCAGGCCCAGCTCAAAATATCCCTAGGACAGGTTTCATAGTCTGTGAGGCTCACGTCAAATGAAAATGTGGCCTGGAGGTCCAGTGGTTAAGACTCCAAACTCCCAATGCAGGGGGCACGGGTTTGATCCCTGGTCAGGAAACTAAGATTCCACATGACACACAGTGTGGCCAGAAAGAAAGAAAGAAAAAAATGTGGGGCCATTTGTTTAACAATTATTAAGAATTTCAATGCCAACACAGGTCCATATAGTCAAAACTATGGTGTTTCCAGTAGTTATGTATGGTGAGAGTGACCATAAAGGAGGCTGAGTGCCAAAGAATTGATACTTTTGAACTATAGCGTTGGAGAAGAGTCTTGAGAGTCCTTTGGAGATCAAACCAGTCAATCCTAAAGGAAATCAATCCTGAATATTCATTGGAAGGACTGATGTGGAAGCTCCAATACTTTGGCCACCTGATGCAAAGGGCTGACTCATTGGAAAAGATCCTGATGCTGTGAAAGATTGAAGGCAAGAGGAGAAGGGGACGACAGAGGATGAGATGGTTGGATAGCATCACTGACTCAGTGGACATGAGTTTGAGCAAGCTCTGGGAGATGGTGAAGGACAGGAAAGCCTGGCATGCTGCAGTCTATGGGGTTGGAAAGAGCTGGACATGACTGACCAACAAAGAATTTCAATGTGGTTATAGCAGAGCATTAAACTAAGTGCATTGTGGAACCTTGTACTACTACATGGGAAGCTGGGCTGAGTATCACCGCTGCTGGGTCTAAAGGTGCATTGGGCCCAGACTCTGTGGAGCAGCGATGCCCAAGGCACGTCAGGTATGGGCACGAATGAGGGGAAGTTAAGTGGACCCCAGCATCAGAAGGGACTGAGGGCAGGCAGTGAACTGTAGGAAACCTGGGTCCTGGCTTGTTAGGAGGTTAAGTAAACTATCCTGTCCACGTCACACTGGTGCTCCATCATCCAGGAGCCTTCAGTCAATCTCCTTTAAATGGACTCCAGTTATGCTTCGTACTTTTTTTCCTAATAATTATTTCTTTACTTAATTTTTGTGGTACAGGGGCTACTCTTTAGTTGCAGTGCATGGACTTATGGCTGTGGCCTCTATTGTTGCAGAGCACAGGCTCTAGGTGAATTACTGGAACAGCGTTTTTTAGAATTATATTTGTGAATATATCTTTCAGAATTTATGTTAGGTAATCACTAGGCCCAAAGAATGATCCACACAGGCTATTATAGCAAATGACTTCACTCTTAGTGAACAAAGATGTAACTGCCATTATTGTGGATAAACTTTTGCTTATATTTGAGATTAGTCTTTTAGAACAGATCCCCAGAAGTAAGAATACTGGGTCAAAGGTTTTTTGGGTTTTTTTTAATGTAAGGCTCTTAACATTGGGTTGGCCAAGAAGTTTGTTCATGGTTTTCCATATGATGTTACAGGAAACCCTGAAGGAAATCTTTGGCCAATATATACTTTCTATCTGCTTTCCAAAAAGGTTTTTATCACTTAGCACTTCACCAATATATGAAGAAACTGCTTCATCTGTACCACAGCAGTATAGGATATCCTCATTCCATCATCTTTCCAGTTTGATATGTGAAATGGTATTACATGTATTAAATTTGGTTGCTTTTAAGCTATCAGTAAAGTTGAACATTTTAAAAGGCTTATTTGCCATGTGTAGATCTTTGATCAATTGTCTTTGTCCTTGAGTGTGTTCTTAATTTTTAATTACTGACTTCTAAGGGCTTTGTATACAATTCAAGATAATAAGCATTTGTCACTCTATTTATTGCAAATGTTTTCTCCAGAAAATGTTATTTTATATATCTCCAAATTTTAATTAAGCACAAACTATCCATTCCATTGGTTCTTTCCTTTGTGATCAAGAAATTATATCCAACTCCTATATTTGCTATATAATGCTATACCCATCACAAAGTTATAGGACAGATCTTTTCAACTGTATTTAATTTTATTAATTTCAATAATAGTGAGTTGTCAAATATTGTCTATATTTAACTTAATTTTTACATTTCCAGATGTCTTTTTGAAGTAAATTAACAAATTGTAACGAAATTTTTCTATGCTATTTTGCATCTCAGTTGTATTTTTTTTAATGAAATTTGCTTTAGAAGAATGAAAAGAGGAGGCCTCCCTGGTGACTCAGTGATAAAGAATTCTCCCGCCAATGCAGGAGACACGGGTTCGATCCCTGCAGTAGGATCCCACATGCCACAGAGCAGCTAAGCCCGTGTACCACAATTACTGAGCTTGTACTCTAGAGCCACAGGGTTGCCACAACTACTGAAGCCTCCATGTCCTAGAGCCCCTGCTCTACAACAAGAGAAGCTACTGCAATGAGAAGCCCATGTACCACAACTAGAGAAAAGTTCAGGCAGCAATGAAGACCCAGCACAGTCAAAAAAATAAATAATTAAAAAAAAAAAAAGAGATGTCACAGACTAGGAGAAATATTTGCAAGATAAGCTGATAAAGGACTTATATTCAAAATATATGAAGAACCCTTAAAACTGAGCAATAAGAAAACAAACATCCTAATTTAAACATGAGTGAAGGATCTGAACAGACATCACACCAAAGAAGATATATAAATGGCAAATAAACATATGAAAAATGCTTAACACTATATTTTATTACGGAATTTCAAATTAAAACAAAATACCACAACATGCCTATCCAGTTCAGTTCAGTCACTCAGTCATGTCTGACTCCGCGACCCCATGGACTGTAGCACTCCAGGCTTCCCTGTCCGTCACCAATTTCCAGAGCTTGCTCAAACTCTTGTCTGTTGAGTCGGTGATGCCATCCAACCATCTCATCCTCTGTCATCCCCTTCTCCACCTGCCTTCAATCTTTCTCAGCATCAGGGTCTTTTCTAAAGACTCAGTTCTTCACATCAGGTGGCCAAAGTACTGGAGCTTCATAGCTTCAGCATCAGTCCTTCCAATAAACACTCAGGACTGATTTCCTTTAGAATGGACTGGTTGGATCTCCTTGCAGTCCAAGGGACTCTCAAGAGTCTTCCCCAACACCACAGTTCAAAAGCATTAGTTCATCGGTGCTCAGTTTTCTTTATAATCCAACTCTCACATCCATACATGACTACTGGAAAAACCATAGCTTTGACTAGACGGACCTCTGTCAACAAAGTAATGTCTCTGCTTTTTAATATGCTGTCTAGGTTGGCCACAGCTTTTCTTCCAAGGAGCAA
Source organism: Cervus canadensis (assembly GCF_019320065.1). Taxonomy (NCBI): domain Eukaryota; kingdom Metazoa; phylum Chordata; class Mammalia; order Artiodactyla; family Cervidae; genus Cervus; species Cervus canadensis. The sequence goes on along the minus strand of NC_057402.1, from coordinate 24,095,348 downwards.
GCGTCTTTTAATTTCATGGCTGCAATCACCATCTGCAGTGATTTTGGAGCCCAAGAAAAGAAACTCTGTCACTATTTCCATTATTTCCCCATCTATTTGCCATGAAGTGATGGGATCGGATGCCATGATCTTTGTTTTTTGAATATTGAGTTTTAAGCCAGCTTTTTCACTCTCCTCTTTCACTTTCATCAAGAGGCTCTTTAGTTTCTCCTTGCTTTCTGCCATAACAGTGGTATCATCTGCATAACTGAAGTTATTGGTATTTCTCCCTCCAAACTTGATTCCAGCTTGGGCATCATCCAGCCTGGCATTTCACATGATGTACTCTGCATATAAGTTAAATAAGCAGGGTGACAATATACAGCCTTGACATACTCCTTTCTCAATTTGGACCAGTCTGTTGTTCCATGTCCAGTTCTAACTGTTGCTTCTTGACCTGCACACAGATTTCTCAGGAGGCAGGTCAGGTGGTCTGGTATTCCCATCTCTTTAAGAATATTCCACAGCTTGTTGTGATCCACAGTCAAAGGCTTTGGCGTAGTCAATAAAATAGATGCTTTTCTGGAATTCTCTTGCTTTTTCTATGATCCAATATATGTTGGCAATTTGATCTCTGGTTCCTCTGCCTTTTCTAAATCTATCTTGAACATCTGGAAGTCCTTGGTTCACATACTGTTGAAGCCTGGCTTGGACAATTTTGAGCACTACTTTGCTAGCGTGTGAGAGGAGTGCTATTGTGCAGTAGTTTGAACATTCTTTAGCATTGCCTTTCTTTGGGATTGGAATGAAAGCTGACCTTTTTCCAGTCCTGTGGCCACTGCTGAGTTTTCCAAATTTGCTGCATATTGAGTGCAGCACTTTCCCAGCATCATCTTTTAGGATTTGAAACAGCTCAGCTGTAATTCCATCACCTCCACTAGTTTTTTCCCTAGTGATGCTTCCTAATGCCCACTTGACTTCACGTTCCAGGATGTCTGGCTCTAGGTGAGTGATCACACTATTGTAATATAGCATATTATATTATGTAATATATACTATATAACACATTATACCTATATACATTTTATAGTATAACATATATATAACATATTATATTATGTAACACATTACATAATATAACCATAATAACAGACCCATTAGAATGGCAAAAATCCAAAATACTGACAACACCAAATGCTAACAAGCATGCGGAGCAATAAGAACCCTCATTCACTGCTGGTGGGAATATAAAATGGAATAATTATTTGGAAGACATCTTGGCAGTTTCTTACAAAGTAAACACAGTCTTATTGTATGATCCATCAATCATGCTCCTAGGTATTTTCCCAAATGAGTTGAAAACTTACATTTACAGGAACCTACACAAAAATGCTGCATTAGATTTATTGATAATTACCCCAAAATTGGGAGTAAATAAGATGTCTTTCAATAGGTAATGCCTGGGGAAAGAGTATACTGAACAAATAAACAAGGGCAAAGACCTAAGGTGGGAATAGCATGCTTTGTCAAAGGACCAGAGGCTAAAGTGGTGGGAAAAGGTAAGTTAAAGGAAGTGAGATCAGAGAGACAGCTAGGGCCAACGCACTTAGGCCTGGGTCGGGACTTTGGACTCTAAGAGTGATGGATGGGCAGCCACTGGAGGGTTGAGCAGTATCGTGTTAGGACTGATTTACATTTTAACTGGGTGACTTGGGTAGCTATGTAGCAAATAATCTACAATTCCTGCCTCCTCCTGTGAATGCTTGTGATGTTGTGATTTACAATAAAAAATATTCATTTAGTCTCTGTCCAACTCCTGGCATAGGAATTTCCAAGGTTTTTGTGATAAGAAGGATAACAGTGTCTGTTTTTCTTTTTACTTATAACAAGGTCCTTTCAACAATATATCAGTTTGTGTTAACAACAGGAATTTGGGCAAACCCCTAAGTAACTCAAGGATGGAAACTAGTTGCCAAGGGAACCAACCTTGATTAGAGGGTTGGAACTTTCAGGCCTCCCCTCCCCCACCACACCCCAACCTCCAGGAAGAGAGGCTAGAGCTTGAACTCCAACACCAACCACCAATGACTTAATCAATCATTGTCCCCAAAAGGTACAGGGTCCAGCAGACTTCTGGGTAGACACATGGAGATGCAAGGGGAGGACTCAGTGGGAGACTGCAGGGGACTCTGCACCCACCCCCACACCTTACCCTGTGTTTTCCTTCCATCTGGCTGTTCCTGAGTTAGGTTGTTGTTTAGTCACCAAGTTGTATCCAACTCTTTTGCGACCCCCTGGACTATAGCCCTCCAGGTTTTGTCTGTGGGATTTCCCAGGCAAGAATACTGGAGTGGGTTGCCATTTCCTCCTCCAGGGGATCTTCCTGACCCAGGAACCAAACCCACATCTCCTGTGTTGGCAGGCGGATTCTTTACCACTGAGCCACTAGAGCAACCCCCCTGAGTTATACTCTTTTGTAATCAATCAGTAATCTCGTAAATAAATATTTCCCTGAGTTCTGTGAACCTCTCTAGCAAATCAATTGAAATAGGGTGGTGGGAACCTTCGATTTATGGCCCGTCAGGCAGAAGCACAGGTGATAACCTGGATTTGGGATTGGTATTGGGCAGGGGAGTGGGGGTGTCCTGTGGAACTGAGCTCTTAACCTGTGGCATCTAATTCTAGCTCTAGGTAGATGGCATCAAAATTGAGTTAAACTGTAGGACAACCAGGTAGTGTCACAAAATTGCTTGATATATGTAAAGTCCACCCATCTGGTGTCAGACAGGCTGTGGGTGTGGTAGTGTTATAGGAGTAAAGGAGAAACACTCAAGAGGACGTTTTTAGCTTTTTCTTACAAGGCCCTAGGATAATTCTCTCCTCTTGAGTGTGGGCTGGATCTAATGACTTGCTTCTGACAAACAGCATACTGCAAAAATCATGTCGTTTCCAAGATTAGGTTACAAAAGACTGTGCATTTCTTCTTACTCACCCTCTCTCACTTGCTCTCCCCTTCAGAGCCCTCTCTGAGGCGAAGTGAGCTGCCAGGTTGGGAACAGCCCTATAGGGGCCCATGTGACAAGGACTGACATTTCTAGCAAATAGCCAGTGAGGACACGAGTCCTTCTAACAGCCATGTGAGTGAACTTGGCTGTGGATCTTCCCCCAGTGCAGTCTTGGGTTTTTTGTTTGGATGGGGAGGGGGGGCCGGTATTTTATTTCATTTTATTTATTTATTTTTTTTTTGGCTGCACCTGGGTTTCCCTCATAGCTCAGTTGGTAAATCATCTGCCTGCAATTCAGGAGATCCGGGTTCAATTCCTGGGTTGGGAAGATTCCCCAAGAGAAGGAAATGGCAATCCACTCTAGTATTCTTGCCTGGAGAATCCCATGGACAGAGGAGTCTGGCAGGCTACCATCCTAGGGTCACAAGAGTCGGACACGACATAGCAACTAAACCACCACCACCAGGTCTTAGTTGCTTGCAGGATCTTTTAGTTGTGGCGTATAGGATCTAGTTCCCTGACCAGAGGTTGAACCTGGACCCTCTGCATTGGGAGCAAGAGTTCTAGCCTCTGGACCACCAGGGAGGTCTCCCCACCATGCAGTTTTTAAATGACTGCAGCTCCTTCAGTGCCTTGATCACAGCCTTGAGAGAGACTTTTAGTCAGGGGACATAGCTAAACTGTGCCTGGATTCCTGACCTCAGAAACAGTGAGATACTACTTGTCATATTAAGCCTCTAGATTTGGGGTAACTTGTCAAGCAGCGAAAGACGACCAATATAGAGGGCAAGTTTGAGACCCAGAAGACCAGGTTTGTAGGACATAGACATGGTCCATCCATCCTAGTAACAAGGGTGGTTTGGACTAGCACATAGCAGTAGCGGTGGTGAGAAGCAGTTGAAAGGAAGATAATTTTTGTAAAGTGCTTGGCGCTTAGCAGACACTGAACAACTATTCACACCATTTCTATTCCTTGATAAGAATTACTCTAAGCAAGACTAGAATTTCTGGAGGAGACTGAATTGATTGATCATGTTTGGGAGATGCCATGATACACTAATACAAAATACAGCAGAGTCTCAAAAAGTATCTATATACTTGTTACAGGTTCAACCGTGTCCCTCCACAAAAGGTAGACACAACTCAAACCCAAATATCTCATATTGAGTCTTTATTTGGAAATAGGGTCCTTGCAGACATAATTAGTCATGATGGGTCACATGTGGGCCCCTAATCTACTTTATCTGGTATCCTTATAAGATAACAGCCGTATAAAGACAGACAAAGCAAAAAAGCCATGTGAAGATGGAGACAGAGACTAGAGTTATACTGCCAGAAGCCAAGGAACACCAAGGTTCAGTGGTCACCCTCAGAAGCTAGGAAGAGGCAAGGAAGTATTCTCCCCCCAAAAAACTGTAGATGGAACATGACACTGCCAACATTTTGATTCTGGACATCTAGCCTTCTGGACTGAGAGAATAAATTTCCATTGTTTGAAGCCACTTGATCTGTTACTTTGTTACAGAGGCCCTATGAACTGATATAATATCTATAAATGAAAGGTCTTCCTTATTCACCACCACTTCACTAGGTCTGAAAACACTGGAGTCAACCATGTCATTCTTTAGTACCAACACAGCCCCATATTCATAAAAATGGTTAGGAAACACTTGGTCCTTGGTGGCAATGATGATGGTGATTTACTCTCTTTTGTTGTTTCCAATACACATTCCGTGCTGAATACACCAGAAATCCTTCCAATTAATGCTGATGGGTGACCAGCCTCTGGTTCCCTCCATGGGAAATGAGGCCACTGAGAGGAAGTTATCAGTAAGGGATTTATGTTTTAGTAGCGTGTTTAATTATGATACAGCCACGACTGTCTCTTGCACAGGAATTTAGCATTCAAGATTTACAGCTCTTAGCACAATTTTTGCCTTTGTTTTCTCAAAGAGCCATGTCACGGTTTTACTGGACTAGCAACCTTTTTTCTATTGTGTCAGGCTGCCCCCTACTGTTTTGGTCTAGTAATCTCATCCTGGCTGATACTGTTTTGAGTTGGTTTTCAAAATGTGTATTTTCTGCCAAGGTCTGTAAACCTGCCCACTCTCATGCCCCAAAGAACACAGACATTGGACTGGTGGGCGTGAGGGAAGGGAGTTTCTTTTCTTTTAATAAAACCACTGAAGAACAACAACAACAAAAAAAAAATATATATATATATATGATACATATGTGTTTGTTTCAAAACACTTTGTCTGACCAGCTTAAGCTTGCAAGAGAAATTAAGTTTCTGAAATCAGAGAAGATCAGATTCTTTTCTTTCTTATTTCTTGACGGCGGCAAACATCTTCAAGAGATATCCTTTCTTTTCGTGATACAACAGCAGGGAAATTTTTTTTTTGAGAGAGAAGCTGATGAAACTTTAACTAATCCAACCAGCCAGAGGAAAGCAATATTACAAAAGGGGCCTCAAAGGAAAGGTGGGATTTCTTTTCCGCTTCAAAGGCGATGATGTGCAATGCTGAGAAGGCAGCCTGCTTGTGGGGGGAGCTCAGACTGCCACGGACACTCAAGCCCAGCCTCTTCTCCGTGGGCCTCCCCAGCCAGCCCACTGCTCAGCATGTGGACAGGGCCAACCCTTAGCCAGGAAGAAAAGTGACAGACTCATACGTATCCCATGGGATATATCAGTAAGGAAGGAAAGAGGGAACCTGAAATCAGCGTTTGGGCTTTAAAACACAGATCTATTCTCAAGGTATTGGAGGGGGATGTTGGGGGAGAAGAAGGATCCAAAAGCAAAAGATAATAACTGAGAACAAACCCTGTCCTAGTGGTTTAAAAATAAATAAATAAAAGGTATTGCAAAGCAGCTTCCCTGTTTCCTGATCTTTTTCCTTTTTCTTCCTCAACCCACATTAGTGGTACCCAGCCCTCCCTCCAGGGCTTTCCATGGATGACTGGCTAACATGTGTGTTAGCCAGAGCTGTGCTTCTGTGTGACCACAGGCAGCCGCCTTCTACAGATTGGTGGCATTTTGGCCTCTACAGTAATCCTATGACTGGCTCTCAGCAGAGTCTGGTTTCCTGTGACCCTGGTCACTACTGAGGCTTAGTTCGGCTTCCCCAGCCGCCTGCACACATCTTTCCTCTCTCTGCAGCTGCCTCGTGCCCTCCCCTGTCTGGACTGGAAGCCTCTGGCAGGGACAGGGAAGGGGCATCCTTTCACTTTGCTGGCACCAATAGGCACTCCTGGCCCAGGCCTGGAACAGTGCTATCTCCCAGGGCTTGCAAAGGACAGTAAGAGCTGGGGGGTGAGGTAGGGCTGAGGATGGGGGCGGCTGCCACTGGAGGGCATTTATTATTGCAGTGTGCCAGCTAAACCCATAACCTATTCCATAAAAGTTTTTTTTTTTTTTTTTGTATCTCACATGGGCTGAGAGATAGCCCAGCTGCTATCTTTGGCTTGCCTCCATTTCTTACTCCCATTCATAAAATCTTTAAAGAAGGCCATGTGCTGCTTCGTCACAGAGCAGATCAAGTTGTGCTCCATTCTGGAATGAACTAAATGTCCACACAGGTGGCTGGAGAGGCCATGCGCAGTCTGTCTGTCCTCTCTAACTCTCCCTACCTAGCCATCCTCCACTGTCAACCAATAAATCATATGCTCAGCCTCTCTGGAGACCCAGCCAGGCCAGGAGCTGGGGGGTCACAAATGCTCACTAAGTTTCTGACACTTGTGGGCTGAGCATTCACAGCAGTCTAAGAGACTCATGGCTGATGGCAATTTTGCCGAGGCTCAAATTCAAACACTAAATCCCATGACACTAGTATTTGGGAGCTAGTCGTTAATAAGAGAGCCTAGCTAGCTCTGTCAGTAACCTTAAAAACACATTATCATTCTTTTCTTAATTTTCCAGGAACTGTATAAATTGCTTGCTATACATCATTTCATTGAACCATGATTAACCCCATTTTATAGATGAGAAAACTAAGATTCACAGAAGTTAAGAAATTTTCTCCAGATAGTAGTCAGTGAGATTGAGCAAGACCATAGAGCTAGTACATATGATTGAGTAGATAGATCACATAGCTCAGTAGTGTGATGTGAGCCAGTTCATACGACTGAGATCCAAGAGTAAGGGTAAGTCAGAAAGATCACAGGCTTGCTGGTGAAGAGTTGGGCTCCAGATCTGTCTTACTGTGAAACTCAAGCAGTTACTCATCTGAATTCTGCCTCCTCTACCATTCTCTCCTGACTTTGGGCATGTGGCAATGAATAGGACGCCACAGAATTTTGTTACCATGTGGAAAATGGCCCTAGGTACTGGAAATACCTTTGGTGAACATTGAAAAGATTATGTGATTGTGGTTTAAGAATACACAAGGATTACACTTGGCTCTGAATAGAAATACAAATCTGGAAAAGGCCCAGAGTCTGGTTTAAAACAACTCTACTTTCATGAATTTGAGAATTTTTAAAGATGAGGGTGCTAAGGTTTTTTACATACACAGAGAGAGAAAGAGGTCAAAATATTATATACATATTAATATCTATATATATGGATATCAGTATACAGATAAGATATATTTCTGGCTCTCAGAAATATAATAGCATCAGCATAGCATGAGAAAGAAAAATGAAAGCTCAATTATGCAGTGATGACTGTGCACTAAAGGCGTTCGGGACTAGAAGTGTATTGAAGCCTTTGGAGCACATGCCTGAAAAAGAAAACGTGAGTGAGGCCTTCAATGATGAACACAGTTTAGGTGGCTGGAAGGGAAAGGAACAGCTTTCAGGTGGATGAAACAAACTAAAACAAAACTAAGAGGAAAAAATGAGCATAACACACATGGGAAATTTTAATCAAGATTATAAGCTCCCTGGGGGCAGGAAGGTGTCTTCGCTTTTTCACAGTTCTAGCTCCAGAGACACAGCACATGATGGACACTCAGAAATTATTAGTTGATGAAAGAAGAGGGGAAAGAAAATAAGGAGAGGAGCAAGAGAGAACTCAAATGAAAAAAGACAAGAGAGACAGAGCAGAAACGTCTGACCACAGAAGAAGGTGTGTGTTGGAAGCAGAGAGAAACAAGGTTGGTAAGGTTGGGTGGAACAGAGAGGGAAACGGCCTTGACCAAAGTCAGGACAAAGAGTCTGATTTAAAGTAATGGGCAAAAAAAAAAAAAAGAAAAAAGAAAAAAAATAAAATAAAGTAATGGGCAACAGACCTAGAAAGCAAACTTATGGTTGCCAAAAGGGAAAGGGAGTGGAGGGAGGGATAAATTAGGAGTTTGAGATTAGCACATACACGTACATGTATAAAATAAAAACAAGGACCTACTAAATAGCACAGGGAATTCTACTTGATATTTTGTAATAACCTATAAAGGAAAAGAATCTGAAAAAGAATAGATAGGTAGATAGAAATGTAAAAAAAATTAAGCTGCTTAACTTCTCTGAAAGTTTCTCTGAAAGAAACTTCTCAATTTCTTCATCTGTAAAATTTAGCCCACTTCATAGGGTTGCAAAAGAAATTAGATGACATAATGTATGTACATGCACTCAGCACAATGAGAACTCAATGAATTGTAGTTTGTTATTATTGTTATTATTGTTACTACTACCATTTACCATTTATTAATATGAGAATTAGCTAACTCAAAAATAAATCCAACTACAATTCGTTCAGAGTGGTAAAAAAAAATCACCACACTTTAATATAGTAGTTGAACATTTGTTTATTATCCTGAACAACAGAATATGTATCTTCTTTTCATAGTTGAGAGGCCCAGAAAGGTGTGAAAACTAGAAACTAAGAGCAAAAAGTAAATGGAAAACTTGAGTTAATTTCATATTCTTCAACCCCTTAAGGTTCGATCATTTGAGAAGCAAGCATAGGACAGAAGTGTGTCTGTGTGTGTGTGTGTGTGTGTGTGTGTGTGTGTGTGTGTGTAATACTGTCCAACAATCTCCCTGTCCTTTCAACCTCAAACAACCTATGCTCCTGAAGCACCCAGAGGTCAGCACCCTGGGAAAGGCTGGCACCTTTCTTTAGGAAACGGCCCTTCTCCATTTGTTTTAGGAGAATTAGTAGGGAGGAAGTTGTTTTTCTATTTTGTATGTGTGGTAAAATGTCTTTTCTGTTATGAAATAATGATAATCATACATAGTAGATTTTAAGTGGTGTTACATGGCAACCCTAAAAAAAGAAAAAGAAAAGGCCATTCCACTGTTTCCCCTCCAGATGTCCTTCTGGCACTTTATACATCTCTCAAAAGTTGAGGCACACATGTTTTCCTTCTACAAAAGGGAATATCTAGGCATGCAGAGCCTAGGCCACCCCGAATCACTGTCCTAACATCCTTTGCAAAATTCCTCCATCTTCTCAAAGTTTCGCCTTTTTCCTGTCTTCCCACAGCTCCAGTCCTATCAGAGACAAATTCTAGAGAGCCACACTGAGAATGCAGGTCTTTTTCAAAGAGTTACTTCGACTTAGGCTATAAAAAGCAGTCAGAGACATTGAACGCTAAATATTTGAGGATGGATGAATGGTTAGAGGAATAGAAGGAGGGGAGAAAGCTCCTTAAAATCAACCACTTCATCTGACAAATCAAGAAAATTCTCTGTTATGGGGAAAGAGGCATGAAAAGGAACAGTTGAATTGTTAAAAGCTAAATCTGGATTTCAAAGAGAAAATTTTTTTATGAAACTAAGGCAATCTCATTGCAAAACACTCTATTTTCCAAAAAAGAATAAGAAATAAAATCTCCCAAACTTTTGACTCCCCAGATTGACTTCCTAGAAGTAACCATGCTTTGTATTAATATCTTCTAATACATCCTCCTAAGAATTGTCCTACATTTAAAAGAATATAGGTGTGCATATATGTATATAAGTACGTGTGTGTGTGTAAATCTTCTTGAATTATTTCTAAACCTATCACTGAAAAAAGTTTTTTTTATTCTGATTTTTTTAAAAAAGCTTTTTTATTGAAGCATAGTTTATTTATATTGTTGTGTCAATCTCTGCAGTACAGCAAAGTGATGCCAATACATATAGACGTTCTTTTTAAAGTCCTAATTCTAAAAGCAAAACTTCTACCTAACAAGAAGTAAAAGCCTTACACAGAACAATCTCAGGCCTTCACAAGAGTCAGCAAAAGTCCAGGTACTCTGTGAAACAGAAATAATCAAATGCTTCAAAATATTTAATTTCCTATTCCAGGAATGTGAAACAGGTGTAATTAAAATAACACTATTTTAATTAAGTGACCTCTCTTGACCAACCATCTGTGAATAATTCAGATTTCCTCCTTATTATTACTGTAAAATTAAAACGAGGTCATATAAACAGGAAGATCCTCTTTAACTATCTTTAAGCACCAGCAATATATATTTTCCACCAGTTAAAATCCTTAATGATACAAAAAATCTGTCAAGCATAACTCCCCCAATTCATTTGCCTGAAACCATCAATATTTTATCATGCACTTGCAGTTGGCTTTAATTTAACAGTCCAGGTTACTAATCAAACAAAACACCCAAGTCATTAAAAGTTAGCGTGCCATTTAGAAAGTGCATTTCACGTTTATTAAAATATCTTTCATGCAGCCATTAGAAACCTAAAGTTTTAATTACAATCAGATATTTAGTTCTACTCCCGTTATGCATTTGGCACTCTCTTGCAACTGCCCTGATTAATCTTCCAGACCAAGTTCATCCATTACCTCCTGAAATTATTTTCCTGTCAACTTCAGAATTCATCTTTCTAGCCCACCCCCTACAAAGAAGCAAAATGCATTTTAAAGGTGTATAAAATAACTACCCAAAAGACGACTCATTTAAAAGATTTCATTTCAAATGTAATTTATCCGTCATAAAAGACCAAAGAGGTATCATTCAGAAAGACAAATTGAAATTGAAAATTAGCTCTTCATGTCTTTATTGTCAGGTTTCATTATTTATTTTTCTTTCTAAAGATCAGAAAAGCTCAACAAGCATTTTCCTACAATTTTCTAACTGGGTGATTCAATTAACTGTTATTTTTCTTTAAGCTTTTCAGTCTCCCCTACTTATTCCTGCCCTGGCTTGCTCTAAAGTTCCATGAAAGAGGAATCAATATCTTTTAATGATACAAATGAACTTATTTATAAAACAGAAACAGACTTACAGACTTCAAAAACAAACTTATGGTTACCAAAGGGGAAACACAGTGGGGGAGGGATAAATCAGGAGTTTGGGATTAACATACACACACTACTATATATAAGATAAATAACCTACAAGGACCTACTGCATAGCACAGGGAACTCTACTCAATACTCTGTGATAATCTATATGAGAAAAAAATCTCAGAAAGAATTAATATATGTATATGTATAACTGAAAAAATGTACTATACACTTGAAACTAACACAACATTGTAAATCAGCTATACTCCAATAAACTTTTCAAAACTAAATTTTTTTCAAATAAAGTTTGATGAAAGATTACTGACATATAAAACATCAGATTCCATATATAATCTAGATCTTGAGAATTACAGCATTGAGATTCTCCATTAGTCACATTTGCTGCACACTAAAAAGACATTTTAGATGAGATTTCGAGCAAACAGCAAGTATACTCACTTCTAAGAGTCACGCCAATGAAAACTGTGGGACCTGCAATTGAGATGAAGGCCCCCAGTTACACAGGTATGAATGGAATTGAGAGTCTATTCAAAAAACAATGTGCGTGCTTAGTCACTCAGTCATGCCTGACTCTTTGCAACCCTTTGGACTGTAGCTGGCCAGGCTCCTCTGTCCATGGGATTTTTCAGGCAAGAATACTGGAGTGGGTTGCCATTTCTTTCTCTTAGGGATCTTCCTGACCCAGGGATCGAACCCATGTCTCCTGTGTCTCCAGCATTGCAGGTAGATTCTTTATCCACTGAACCACCAGGGAAGCCTTTGGGATATCCTTTAAAGACTAAAAGCATCTTACGTCTATCAAGCTATCTCAAACATAAATCCATAAAAGCCATGTGCATTTGTGATAAATCACTTTAGTCATGTCTGACTCTTTGCAACCCCATGGACTGTAGCCCACCAGGTTCCTCTGCCCATGGGATTCTCCAGGCAAGAATACTAGATAAGTTACCAGAGAATCTTCCCAACCCAGGGATCAAACTCGCATCTCCTATGTTGCCTGCATTGGCAGACCCGTTCTTTACCACTGGCGCCACCTGGGAAGTCCAATAAAGGCCATAATTCTAAATAATATAAGATTATGTTAAATATGGACTTCCAAGTGGCAATAATAGTAAAGAACCCACCCGCCAACACAGATCAGAGACACAGGTTCTATCCCTGGGCTGGGAAGATCCCCTGGAGGAGAGCATGGCAACCCACTCCAATATTCTTGCTTGGAGAATCCCTATGGACAGAGGAACCTGGCAGGCTACACTCCATAGGGTCTCAAAGAGTCAGACAAAACTGAAGCAACTTAGCGTGCAAACATCATCAGTGCCTGGATTAGGGTCCAGTCATGTTCCCTAGGACTTGTGTTCCACATCACTTGATTCCATTCTCTGAACCAAGTTGCCTTTTTCCTAAGAACTAACCTGTGGTTGTAGTTTAGTAGCCTTCTTAATAGCTTCTTGCCCACTGAAATTTAAGAGCTCTTTTTATTTTGAATTATCTTTGTCCCTTTCAGTCAAAGTTGATGGAGTGTCCATCAACTCAATTCTCTTAAAAACTTTGTGGGATTTCTATGAATTTCACTGGAATCCACTTCATTAAACAAAAGTCACACTGACAAATCTCTTTAAATATATTTAATCTCTTTAATTCTCTGTCTTGGGCTGAATCAGAGTGATTCATAATTATTTTGCCTTGGGCTGAATAATTAGAAGTCTTTTTTCTAGTTCTAGACTTATTTTAAATCTTTCTAGAAGATTAACAAAGGGTCTTACAGCCATATTATTTATATGATCTTACTTCAAAGGTCTTTTGCCAATGGAGAGGAAGGGAATGAGAAAGGTTTATTTTCAAACCCATTAAATCCAAAGTCCTTATAGTTCCTTTAAAAATTATTTGAATACTGCAAAAGTTCTTTTTTTTTTCACACTTAAGTCTCTCCATCCAAAACTTTGGTGGCTCAGTCAGTAAAGAATTCACCTGAAATGCGGGAGACCTGGATTTGATCCCTGACTTGGGAAGATCCCCTGGAGGAGGGCATGGCAACCCACTCCAGTATTCTTGCCTGGAGAATCCACATGGACAGAGGAGCCTGGCAGGCTACAGTCCATGGGGTCGCTGAGAGTCAATGACTGAGCAATTAAGCACAGCACATCCATACCTTATTATCAGTGGTCCAAAGAAACCAACTGGCACCTTCAGTATGCTGCCAGTAAATCTCTTGAGCCAAACCCACCAGTTTGTCAGGTTGTTCTATTTTTCCACATTACTGCAGACAACAATATTGTCTAACTTTCCTCCATTACACAACAAGGATCACATTTTCTCCAACCTCCAAAACCAAATTTCTCCCTCTTTCCAGGATTCACCAGCTTTTATCTTCAATGGTCTTCCAGATTTTATCAATAGGCTCCTCAAGGCCTTCTAGCTTCTGCTTACTGCCTAGTCCCAAAGCCATACATTTCAGGGTTTTAGTAGAGAAGCACCCCACTTCCAGGTACCCAATTCTAATTTTCTATCACACCATACACTGAATAACTTAAGACAATAAGCTTTATATTTTATGAATCTGTGAGTCAAGAATTCAATCAAGACTCAGTTGGACAATTCCTTTGTTCCACATGAAATCAACTGCCATCAATGAGTCACTGGGTGGTATTCAGCTGATGGGCTGGTTGGAAGGTCCTAGATGGCTTCATTTGCATGTTTATAGCCTTGGTGGAGATGGCTGGAAGATTGAGTTCAGCTAGGACTGTCTTACACTGAGGCCCTAGCATGGTGTTCTCAGGGTATATGGACTTCTTACATGGTGGCTCAGGATACTTAGAGAAATTTTTCCTAAAAAGGGGAAGTAGAAGTTGCCAGTCTCTTATACTAGAAACTGGCACGTCACTTCTACTATATCCTATTGGTCAAGCAACCATAGAGCCCAGATTTAAGGAGCAGAGACATAGATTTTACCTCTCAGTGGGAGGAGTGGTCAAAAAAATTGCAGACATCTTTAATCTATGACAAATACTATGAGCTAGGTGTTCTCATTCTCATTCTACAAAGAAAACTGAACTTAGAAAGGATAGATCATTTGCCCAAAGTCATATAGCTATGGTAACACTAGAATTCTAACCTAATCATCTATCTCTATGGAAAAGTAAATAAATTACCTAACAACTCCCAAAAAGTAGTGATTAAAATAGCATCATGTTCTGGAGAAAAAAGTTATATGCCTATGTGGCCCAGCTGTCCATCAGCTCAGGATACAACTTCCTCTCTTCCTTTCATCCCTGCTCTCAGGTTGATTTATACAAGTTACACTTCATGAATGTTTATAAAAGAACAAATGATCACATACTACAAATGTCTTAGAAAAGTAATGTCCAAGTCCATTTATAAAGGTACATCTGACAAATCCAACCTGATAGTATGATCTCTCAGAAGTGGAGGATATAATGAGACTAATACTACTCTTCTGGACCAACATGGGAGAATTGTTTGCTGAGGATGAAGTAACAGGAACCTTGGGGAGCAAGGGACTTTGTCATCCTGGAAATGATGAACATTATGGAAGGGAGAGCTGGTATAGTCAGAGGCAAGCCCTCTTGCCCTATGGCAGGAAGAAAGCATAGCTGTGGGACCATAGTCTGTGGTCCTAACAAGAGGAGATTTTGCAGGAAGGATGGGACTTTCAACAATAAAATTCAGACCTAACTTCCAGAAATTATTCCTGGAAAGGAAAAAAGAGAGCAAGGATCAATGTGGCTACATACAAAGTGTCCTAGCAAGTTCAGATTTAGAATGTACATACCATGGACAGGGTCAAGGGACTGACGGTCAAAATTACATGCAAAATTTGGCACAGATCAAATGGGAATTATGTCAGGAAGGCTGAAGCCCAGCATGAAGAGAAAGTGAAAGTTAAAGTCCCTCAGTCCTGTCTGATTCTTTGTGACCCCAAGGACTATTCAGTCAGTGGAATTCTCCAGGCCAGAATACTGGAGTGGTAGCTGTTCCCTTCTCCGGGGGAATCTTCCCAACCCAGGGATCAAACCCAGGTCTCCCACATTGCAGGTGGATTCTTTACAAGCTGAGCCACCAGGGAAGCCCCAGAATGCACAAGTGATGCAAAAGACAGTAAAGAAAAGTAAGATTTTTTTGTGATTTTGTTTGGGGCAGGAACATGGAAGATGTAAATCTGTCAAGTAGAGACTATGGTGTGATAGCAGATCATAGAGAAAGTAGAACTGCTCAACTTCTATTTTGATTCTTTTCTTTAAAGAGAATGGGCATCTGGCTGTAAAGAGAAGTATAAATATTGAAAAAGCTGAAACCCAGGTGGAAGAAATGATGTTGAACAAAATTCTCATTTTCTCTCAAAAATGAGTTCATCTCTTCCTAAGAATCCAGTATAGTTGAATAGATGAAGAGTTGGGACACTGTAAATGCAAGATTCTCCTCTGCACAATTTAGGCTGCCAATGAAAACCTGTGCCAGCCAGCTCTCGGAGTGCAAGGCTCAAAGCTCCACACAGGTGTGTCCCAGGAATCTGTATAGATAATAGCAGGAAGGCAGAATCCAGTGGGGCTTGGATCAAAGAGGCTTGTATAGTGATTGTTAGCTGGTACAAAATTTCTTTGGAGGTAATGGAAATGTTCTGGAATTAGTGGAGATAGTTTTCACAACCTTGTGAATATATTGAGTTGGCCAAAAAGTTTGTTTGGGTTTTTCTGGAAGAAGTTATGGAAAATCCCAAACAAACTTTTTGGCCAACCCTATACTAAAAACCCCCCTGAATTATATACTTTGAAGGATGAATTTTATGGTATATACATTATATCTTAATTTATTTTGAAGAATACATTATCACATTTTTACCAACCTCAGTACCAAGTTTCTTTTCTGTGTCCACCTATCCAAAATTTTAAAAAGCTAGTGACCAGCACACATCCTTATCAGTTAAAGAACAAAACCAAAGTCTATTTTGAAAGTTCTTATTCTTTGTGACTGATGACAAAACATACAAACAAAACAGTTTGCTTTTTAGTTTTATGGGGGAAAGTAAAGGAATATAACCAAATCTAGCACATTTTTTAAGAAAGCATTTTGTGCTAATTTTTTTTTAAGCAAAAAAAAAAAGAGAGAGAGAGAAAGATGGAATCACAACTGTGGCAATATTACACTAAATTGCCCATCACCAAAAAACTAGATGGGATAATAAATTGGCTAAAATAGTGAGCCCAGTTCCCCGCTAACTCTCTAGGAACCAACTGCACATACAACTGTTGAAAGAGAGATAAGAAAGAGCTAGAATGGGAAAGTCTTAGTGACTTTAGCAGCGATAGCTTTAAAAGAAGCAGCAGAATGATGGAGTTGCTGTGATATGAATGCATCTGAGTTATGAAACCTAGAGTCCAGTCTAGTCTGGGGGAGGAAGGATAATGGTCCCACTCTAGTCTATGTGGATCAGAATATCTAGAGCAGCAGCCTGGAAGGGAGGAGAGTTGGGAGAGAAGGGATACATGTACATGTATGCCTGAGTCCTCTTGGCTGTTCACCTGAAACCACCACAGTACTGTTGATTGGTTATACCCCATTACAAAATAAGAAGTTTTGAAAAAATTTTTTAATTTCAAAAAAAGAATATCTAAAGCACTGTATGCCATTCTGAGTGCCACTATCACAAAGGATCACATGCAAATTAGGACCTGATAGAATACTAAAGGTCTGACACCATGACAGAAGTTAAACCTTTAAAAGGACAGATACTATTTAGCTTAGGAAAGAAAGGGAAAAAGAGAAACCAAAAAGTTCTCTTTTTTAAAAAGTATCAGAAAGACTCAGTTTTTTGAATCTTCATGACTCTGATTAGCAACATCTCAGAAAAAGAAAAAAGCTAAGTTTGCCAAACATTTGAGGTCTGAGTTGAATAACCTCAGACGAAATAAGTACATAACCAGAAGTCACAGTTAACTGATGTTACAAATAAATGTGAAGGAACAAGAAAAATGGGGGCCTTCACTTAAAAGTGGAAGTAGAACCTGGCCGCAGGGAGAAGGAAAAGGACAGTCAATAAAAACATACACTTGGTCATTCCTCAGGTATGTCCCAAAGGTCTGTATTATTTAAATGTCTCCAGATGGTTAGAAGACAATTTGTCCAATCCAAAAAGCCCATGAGACATTTGGTTCATAAGACAAGTTGTCTGTGCCAAAAGAACCTTGAAGCTTCAGTTCAGTTCAGTTCAGTCACTTAGTCATGTCCAACTCTTTGGGACCCCATGGACTGCAGCACACCAGCGCCACCCGGTCCATCACTAGCTCCCAGAGTTTACTCAAACTCAAGTCCACTGAGTCAGTGGATGCCATCCAACCATCTCATCCTCTGTCACCCCCTTCTCCTGCCTTCAATCTTCCCCAGCATCAGGGTCTTTTCAAATGAGTCAGTTCTTCACATCAGATAGCCAAAGTATTGGAGTTTCAACTTTAGCGTCAATCCTTTCAAGGAATATTCAGGACTGATTTCCTTTAGGATGGACTAGCTGGATCTCCTTGAGAGTCCAAGGGACTCTCAAGAGTCTTCTCCAACACCACAATTCAAAAGCATCAATTCTTCAGTGCTCAGCTTTCTTTATAGTCCAACTCTCATATCCATACACGACTGCTAGATAAACCATAGCCTTGACTAGACGGACCTTTATTGGCAAAGTAATGTCTCTGCTTTTTAACAAGCTGTCTAGGTTGGTCATAACTTTTCTTCCAAGGAGTAAGCGTCTTTTAATTTCATGGCTGCAGTGACCATCTGCAGTGATTCTGGAGCCCAAAAAATAAAGTCTGCCACTGTTTCCACTGTTTCCCCATCTATTTGCCATGAAGTGATGGGACCGGATGGATACCATGATCTTAGTTTACTGAATGTTGAGCTTTAAGCCAACTTTTTCACTCTCCTCTTTCACTTTCATCAAGAAGCTCTTTAGTTCTTCTTCGCTTTCTACCATAAGGGTGGTGTCATCTGCCTACCTGAGGTTATTGATATTTCTCCCAGAAATCTTGATTCCAGCTTGTGCTTCATCCAGCCCAGCATTTCTCATGATGTACTCTGCATATAAGTTAAATAAGCAGGGTGACAATAAACAGCCTTGATGTACTCCTTTTCTGATTTGGAACCAGTCTGTTGTTCCATGTCCAGTTCTAACTGTTGCTTCCTGACCTGTATACAAATTTCTCAAGAGGCAGGTCAGGTGGTCTGGTATTCCCATCTCTTTCAGAATTTTCCACAGTTTGTTGTGATCCACACAGAGGCTTGGTTCTATCCAAAACATCCATGAATATAGTTGGTCCATTACAAACAGTTTTGGACAGAACCAAATATCAAGGACCTTCTGGCATAGACCAAATGTCTTATAAATGTTTTGGACAGAACCAAATGGTCCTACAAATATCAAAGACATTCGGGGGTAAATCAACATCTTATGAATGTTTTTAACAAGAGCAAATGTCCTTCAAGGACCCAAATAATTCTTAGTCAGCCAGAACAGGATTAGTTTTACCACCTGATATTTGGAAACCACTCTTCTAGAGAGCACTGTGATCATGTCACATATGTCCTTAAAAATCCTGTCGTTCCCTGTAACTGCCAAAAATAAAATTCAAAAATCTTAACTTGACTTCCAAACTCTACCCAGGATGACCCAGTTCTACTTTTAAAATTTTATCTCCCATTCCTTCCCATCACTAGTCTTGCTCTCTAACCAAACTCCTATATCTATTACTCACCCAGAATACATCTCTATTTGCTCCCTCTGTACATCTGTTTATTCCATTCCCTCCACCTGGAACACTTGTTCTGTTTGCATCCAACCAGCCATCACCAAATCTTCTATTCATCCAACCCACCTTGAAGCAAAGGATCAAAAGTCTATTATGAGTTCTTTTTTGGATTATTCCATGCTAAAAGTATTCTATCATCAACATCCCTCTCAACTCTCAATCATTAAGTTACAACTTAGGTCTCAGTTTATCTGTAAAACTATAACTATCAACTTCATAGGCTTTTTTGAAGATTGAATTTATATATGTGAAGCACCTAGAACAGTGTAAGAATATATAAGCTCTATAATTTATGATTATTCTTATTAGTTGTATGATTCTTTTTACAGAAGGAAGTTAGTATGACAAATCATAGTCTCTACCACTACAGTTGGTCCTGAAGCTATAACTGATACCACTCATTATGATTCTCTGTAGTTAATTCTAGATTCCTCTCCCTGTGGCTAGCTACTGCTGGTTTAGGTTGCTTGCGTGCTGGGTAACATAGCCAGTAAAGGTATTCTGGCAGTTACCAATAGTGTATATTTCAATACATTCAGGAAATGGGAAAACAACCACAGGGAGGGTCCATGAATCACCTGGAGCCATTGTGAGTTAGTTTCGATTTGTCATCTGACCACCATAAGCCCCCACGTTGACTACCAGGCCTTGCTAGCATTTTACTTCCCCAGAAATTAGGATTAGTGCAGAGCCAGTATCTAGTAAAACCCAGAGGTCTTTTCTCAATGCACGTTTACTCTAGCAAATAGACACCAGTCCCGTTAGGGAAGTTCTTGAGAGAAGATTTACAGTATATGCTTGTGGTAACAATACAAAGTCCTTCCCAAGGTGACGCAGCTGCCCTTCAATCAAGGAACTCTGAGTCTGTGAACTGGCTTAGGTCTGGAAAATGGGTGAATGGCCGCGACTCTCCATTGTGGCAATTCAGACCAGGTTGCTGACCAGCAGATGTGGGGTTTGTATTGCTGTTGCTTTCTGCTGTATGAATGTAGCAATATTCTAGAAGAATGCCCACCCCTTTCATTCATAGTTACACCACAATCACTTGGCTTCTGTGGGAGAACCCTGTGGACAAGAACCTTCTAATTACCAGTCACCCTCTTACCCTTACCTGTAAAGTTTACTGAGTGACCTGGAGCTGGTTCACAGCAAACAGCCTGCTGGATTCCTGCGGCAACGTGTAGAGGAGTGAGTACCAACGGGCCTCTGCCCACTGCTAAGTAGCCACACCAACAGGGAAAAAAGAAAAAGAAAAAAAGTGTGCCAAAACCAGAAAGAGAAGCTCTTCCCTCCCCTAAGCTGTGCAGTATCCCTCCAGCACCCTCCATTGTGAAAGCCTAATATTGTACCAGATGAAAAGGAAAAATGATTGCCTAGTCCAGCTCCAAAATCACAAGGCCAGAAAAAAAGTGGATTTGGAGCTAAGAGATAATAAGCTGATAACTAGCACATATGCTCAGTGCTCTGAGACTTTGATCCCTTGTTTGATTCTATGCCGAGGTAGTTCTGGCCTTTCTATCTCCTGCAGTGTATGTTATCACTCTTTCCAAGCTTCCAGGGGCCATCCAGCACCATACTGAGACTGGCTTCAAGGGCCCTTGCCAGAACATTAAATCTTGAACCACAGGCAAGTATATTCATTGTAGCAAACTCTTGCCTTATTTAACTCTATAATCTGTACACTCCCAGGCCATCACTCTCAAAACCCAATCCCAGGTTAATATACCAGTATTAGCATTATTATGTGCTCAGCCTCTGGTTCAGGGAACAAAGATTCCATAAGCCACATGGCATGGTCAAAAAAATTTTAATTAAATAAAATTTAAAAGAAAGATGTGGAACACACACAAAAATACATATACAATGGAGTATTACTCAGGCATGAAAAAGAATGAACCAATGCCATTTGCAGCAACATAAATGGACCTAGAGATTATCAAGTTAGAGAAAGGCAAATATCATATGCTATCACCCATATGTGGGATCTAATTTTTTAAAAAATGATACCAATGAGCTTATTCATAAAACAGAGATACTTACAGATATTGAAAATAAACTTATGGTTACCAAAGGAGAAACTGTGGGAGAGGCATAAATCAGGAGCTTACATTAATATACGCACACTATGATATATAAGATAGCTAACTAACTAGGACTGTATAGCACAGGGAACTCTACTCAATATTCTGTGATAACCTATATGAGAAAAGAACCTAAAAAAAATGGTTATATGTATATGCATAAAAAAATCACTTTGTTGTATACCTGAAACTAATACAACATTGTAAATCAACTATACGCCTATAAATTTTTTTTAAAAATTCACCTTTCAACCCTTCAATTATCTTCTAGACCAGCTTTCTACAAATAGTTGGCTCAGTTTTTCCAAATTCCTGTAGCTACATGGAAGGAAATATTTCAAAATACTCATTTTTGTCATCTATAAATAGTAGAATACAGAATGATTTTGCTCTTTTTTACATTAGTCTGTGTTTTTTCCAAATTTTCTACAATGTATATGTATTACATCTATAATCAAAAAGGGCAAAAACTGCTGGACTGGATTTTTTTTTTAACCTCATCCCAATCTTCGATCACTAACACCTTCTCAATATCTCTACCTCAGCCCTTCCTGCTAAATAATCTTTGAAAAGATAAAGTATTGCTAGCATAATATAGCTAAGCAATGAGGGCCAGTCACTATCAGCAATGGAGAGCTTTATTATCTTATATTTTATTTGCCCTGAGGAATCTGAAGGCCCTTAAAAAGTCAAGTGCTATTTCTCCAGGGTGAAACTGGAACCCTGGAGGGAAGACTACCAATTTTGTGGGGCAGGAGAGGAAAAAAGGAGATCCACCCAGGGTGACTCTCTAGATGGACTGTTGCACAAATCTCTGCAGAAAGTTAATAAAATAAAAATTGGTGCCCTCATGTGGACTTGGTACACAATCATAAATATGTACTTATATTGATCAATCAGCTATTGCAAGTGTAAATAAGGAATAAAACAAAGTATCCACAGTCTGAACAATCATATGATAAGTAACAAATGAGTGTCAAAACAATAAGTGTCAGTACTGTATAGCACAGGGAACTCTGCTCAATGTTAGGTGGCAGCCAGGATGGGAGGGGAGTTTGGGGGAGAATGGATACATGCATGTGTATGGCTGAGTCCCTCTGCTGTCCACCTGAAGCTATCACAACATTTTTCATCGGCTATACCCCAATATAAGATTAAAAGATTTTAAAAAATAAAACATAATTTTAAAAAAAATGAGTGTTAAGGAAGACATCTGATTCTCTTTTCCTATGATCATCATCTTCCCTCTCATCTGGCTTTTATGTATTTTAGAAACCAAGCATTTTGCTAGCATATGTGTGTGTGTATGTGTAACATACATATAAAAATGGGACACTTTTGAAATCACTGCTCTCCTGTTAAGTCATATCCAATCCTAGCCTGTGTCAATAGACTACAATGAGCATCACCCTAGCCTACACATGTCAGGTTTCAAATAATCACAATAAAGGATAAAACATTCCTCTGTCTTCTAGTAGGGCTACAAATAATCCTCAAAATAATCATGTTGAGACCTTCATTAATTTATTTTTCACATTAATAAAAAAAAGCTTTGATAATTTTCTTCATTCTGATGTGACATATTCTTGGTTCCAAAAATCCTTTCTTGTGATTAACTTCTCTCTCTCCTGTGATCATGAAGCCCATTTCTCCTTGTTCTATTCTTCCTGTGGTGGAGAGTAACAATTGCTTAGCCTTTTCCCCAGAAGCACTTCATTGTTAGAGTCTACCATGAGATTACTTATCCATTCTTTAAACAAAGTAATCCATGTTTATGTGACCCCCTCCTCAAACATTTCATTTTCCTATTCCAATCAAATTTATCGTTTCCCTTTTAATCTACTCCAAAAGAAAATCTGTCCTCTAAACCAAATCAAATATGTGAAGTTCTGGGTGATTTCTAAGCATCACACATTCCCTATTATAAATGAAGGAAATACAGAATTGTAAAGGGATTTCTTTCATGTCCTGGAACATATGGCTATGCTGAAGCAGACTGTAAGAACTGTTTTTTTTTTTTTAGCACTGGACAAGTAAAACAAGGTATGCCGTTTGTGAAAGCCATTGATACTTGGTAAAATGGCGCCATCTAGTGCCTACATCTGCAAGAGAAGGGTAGGAAGAAAACTGGAAATCAATTACAGTGCAAAATGACAACTCCAGAAACTAGCAGGGCCAAGGCAATTTAATAACAATAGGTCGATTTACTCCAGGGACCATAATTCTTAGTCTATTGACTGGGTCCCTGGAGCAGCTTAACAACTAATACAGCCTTTTTCCAGGGAGAAACACACTGTTCTGAGTGTGCTAGAGAGGCTTACAAAGAGGACAAGAAACAAACTGCAACTACTTCATGCCCGGCACTGCTGTAAGCGTTTGCACCCTTCCTCTCCGCCCCCATATAATCATGACATCATCTTATAATGCAAGTATTATCACCCCCATTTTACAGATGAAAAACTGAGGCCAAGAGAAGCCAAAATCTTACCTTAGGTTTCAAACCCACTTTCTCTCTTTTGCACTACCCCTAACGCACAGGAAAACATCTCAGCTCCCTTTCCTATGCATCATTCTCCACGTGGAAGACCGGGGAGACACTGCCGCTCCAGTACTAGCACCAGGGAGTCCACACTGCGATGTACAACTCTGCTGAAAGATGCCAAAGGGGCAATCTGAAGACATGGAATGAAGAGGACAAACACTGGACTAGCATAAGGACTGGGCAGCAAAAGCATTTCCTGTAGCCCAGTTTGAACATCATTTTTTTGTTGCCGTTATTTTTGTCTGCCTTTAAATCAGTAGCTCCTGGCTGCCAGGGGCTACACTCTTGATATGTCACGCTAAGTTGCTTCAGTCATGTCTGACTCTTTGCAACCCCATGGGCTGTAGCCCACCAGGCTCTTCTGTCCATGGGATTTTTCCAGGCAAGACTACTGGAATGGGCTGCTATTCCCTTCTCCAGGGGATCTTCCCAACCCAGGGATAGAACCTGGGTCTTCCACACTGCAGGCAGATTTTTTACCATCTGAACCACAGGGAAACCCAGAGTATTTAAAGGTATTACATTTTCATTCATGTATGATACTATATTTTAAATTCAACCATTAGATCTACTTGGTAAATGAATCAATGAGGCCATTGGAAACAAGTATAGAAAACAGTAAGTATATTATCATTATAAAAAGAACAATGATGAGCTCCTGATATAACAAGGATAAAATACGTAAAAATAGAAATAAGAGACTTCCCTGGCAATCCAGTGGTTAGGACTTCCACTGCAGGGGGCACAGGTTCTAGCCTGATGAGGGAACTAAGACCCCACATACTTCAACTAGCAACTAAATATCCCACAGGCTGCAACTAAGACCCAGTACAGCCAAATAAAAATAAATATTTCTTAATGCAGTGAGTTCTTTAAATTTTATGGAAAGTTTTTGTTGATTTGTTGTTTCCTCAAAGAAATATCATGAAGTATAGTTGCATCCAGGAAAATTTTCTTGAGAATTCTATTCTAACGATTCTATTCTATTCTATTCTAATTCTATTCTACTCTAATATAAACAAAAAAAAAAATTAAAGGAGTTTTATATTTCTTCTAGAATACATGCATACACACTCTCAATTTTGATGACCAGTAGGCAACTGTAAAATATTCTCAAGTGAAAGAAAATCTTAGCCTGATACATATTCCAGCCTGTTTAAAAAAATAAACTAGTATTCTGTAAGGAAGTTAATTACATTGAGTATCTGAAGTCTTCCCAATGAGTCAATAACATCTTCCAATAGAATCCAAGCTGTTTCACTCCTAGGTTTGTCATAGAATCTCTATATAGCAAAAACTCACTTTAACTCTGTGGGCCTTCCCCTCATGTTGCAGGGGCGTTGGAGAATAGACAGGGTCTAGAACGTGGAGCTGTGCATTTCAAGTGTGAAGGTGAGCTCATAGCTCTCATCAGTAGAATAGAAGGTGTGAGAGGTTTCAAACAAATAATCACCTGTGCTTATCTATCCATTCTCGAAGTGGGTGTCTCTGTTAAAAAAAAAAAAAATTCTCTCTCTTTCTGTCAGCCCTTCAAGATGCTGAAGGGGAAGAAGGCGGCCCTGGCTCCCGCTATGGTGAAGAAGCAGGAGGCCAAGAAGGTGGTCAACCCCCTTTTCGAGAAAAGGTCCAAGAATTTTGGCACTGGACAGGACATCCAACCCAAAAGGGACCTCAACTGCTTCGTCAAATGGCCCCGCTACATCCAGCTGCAGCAGCAAATGGCTATTCTCTATAAGCGGCTGAAAGTGCCTCCTGCAATTAACCAATTCACCCAGGCCTTGGACCAACAAACATCTACTCAACTACTTAAGCTGGCCCACAAGTACAGTCCAGAGACAAAGCAAGAGAAGGAGCAGAGGTTGCTGGCCCGAGAGGAGAAAACTTCCAGCAAGCTGCCCACCAAGAGGTCACCTGTCCTTCGAGCAGGGGTCAACACTGTCACCACCTTGGTGGAGAACAAGAATGCTCATCTGGTGGTAATTGCTCATGACATGGATCCCATCAAGCTCATGGTCTTCCTGCCCACACTGTGCCGAAAGATAGGGGTTCCCTACTGCATCATCAAGGGGAAGGCCAGGCTGGGGCGCCTGATCCACAGGAAGACCTGCACCATCGCGGCCTTCACACAAGTCAACTCGGAGGACAAGAGTGCCCTGGCTAAGCTGGTGGAAGCCATCAGGACCAATTACAATGATAGGTATGACAAGATCTGCCACCACTGGGGAGGCAATGTTCTGAGGCTGAAGTCAGTGGCTCTCATCGCCAAGCTGGAAAAGGTGAAGGCCAAAAAGCTGGCCACCAAACTGGGCTGAGTGTGCACCACTGAGCTTTCTGTACATAAAAGTAATAAAAGATTCTTTTAAAAAAAAATTCTCAAAACCCCTGCCTAAGCTTCTCTTGTTTAGCAATACAGCTTTGCCAATGAGCCTAAATTAGGATGGCTGATGTGGAAGGACAAAGGAAACCATGACACAGGGGTATGAGAATGTGTTTCTTCAGGCAAAAGCAAATCATTCAAAAGAACTGGCACAAAGGGTGTGATCACTGAAAAGGTAGACAAGGGACAGATTGGCATGAGTGCTAAGGAAGTATACACTTTAGATTCTACTTCAGACTAGTGTTTCTCACATATAAGTAGCATAAAAGGAAAAATATTCTCACAGATCCTGTCTTGACTTAAATTCTCTTTAAATATCATGGCAGACACTGTTTATAATTCCCTTGTATTTGTTCTCACCATCTTCCTCTTAGTTAATAGAATTCTTCAAATTTTACCTCTAGCCTACATTTCCCAGCCTCCCTTGCAACTGAGGGATCAAATGACCACATTTCTGGCCAATGAGAAGTACATGGAAAGAATGTCTATACCATCTGGGTCATGTTCTCATAAGGAAGCTACTTGCCCCTTTACTTCCTGTCTACTCCTTCCCACAGGCTGGAAATCCAAAGAAATGCTGACAAACCAGCTTCAGCTTTGTGAATGAAGGCAATATTCCTGGACCTAACTGCTTACCTGTGCTCTATGTGACCAGCAACGTCAGCATCACCTGGGTGTTTGTGGAAGTGCAGAATCAGCCCAAACCAGGCCTATTGAGGTTGATTCTACAGTTAAATAAGATCTCCAGGGAATTCCCTGGTGGCTCAATGATTAGGACTCTGTGCTCTCACTGCCAAGGGCCCAGGTTCAATCTCTGATTGGGGAACTAAGTAACTTCAAGCCAAGCAGCACAGTAAACATATATATACATACACACACACACATACACACATACACATATATATTCCCAGGTGATTCATATTCACATTAATTTTGAGAAGCACCAATCTAGGAGAAGGCAAGAGGAACAAACTAGTAGGAAAATGGGTCTCCAGATGACAATGCTACAGTACTGGACAACTGACTACCTCAGATGTTTATGAGAGAGTGGACTTTCTACATTTGCTTAAGCCACCTTTTTTTTTAATCTCTGATCCTACATGCAAATTATATTAATATATACAAATATAAAACATGGCATAAATACCCATCCATATTTTTTAATATAAATATATTTATGTATTCCTTTTAAAACCACACACCTTGGATGAAATGTGAAACTACACTCTTCCAACAGAAACCATACAACCTGCCTCCAAACATATTGAAGCTCAGGTTCTTTATGCCTCAGCACAGAAGGAATTCAGCAAGAGGCAAAGTGATAGGCAAAAAGTACACTTATCAATATCCTTTGTAAAGAGGTTGCAGGAAAATGGGAGAGGATGGTCACGTACTAGGTCTTGGGTGAGTTCCTGAGGGTCTTGGCTTCAGGCAGGAAAGGATTCAAGAGCAAGCCATATGTTCCACAGGCAGAATGTGGCCCATCTCAGGTGAGAGCTGCCTGGAAATATGGGATGGTTAGATTTTATGGGCTGGGTAATTTCATAAACTAATGACTGGGAGGGCTTCCCTGGTGGCTCAGTGGTAAAGAACCCACCTGCCAATGCAGCTGCTGTTGTTGTTCAGTCGCTAAGTCAAGTCTGACTCTTTGTGACTCCATGGACTGTAGCACGCCAGGCTCCCCTATCCTCCACTAACTTCCAGAGTTTGCTCAAATTCAGTGATGCTATCTAACCATCTCATCCTCTGCCCCCTTCTCCTTTTGCCTTTCCCAGCATCAGGATCTTTACCAATGAGTCTTTCCAGGGTCTTTCCCAGCATCAGGGTCTTTTCAAATGAGTCAGTTCTTCGCATTAGATGGCCAAAGTGTTGGAACTTCAGCTTCAGCATCAATCCCTCCAATGAATATTCAGGGTTGACTTCCCTTACAATTGACTGGTTTGATCTCTTTGCAGTCCAAGAGATTCTCAAGAGTCTTCTCCAACACCACAATTCAAAAGCATCAATTTTTCAGCACTCTGCTTTCTTCATTGTCTAACTCTCACAACCATACAAATTGTCGATGCAGGAGACAGGGTTTCAATCCCTGGGTTGGGAAGATCCCCCAAAGGAGGAAATGGCAACCCACTCCAGTTGTCTTGCCTGGGAAATCCCATGGAGATAGGAGACTGGCAAGCTAAGGTCCATGGGGTCACAAAGAGTCAGATACAAACTTAGTGACTAAACAACAAATGAGTAGAAGGATTACGTCAACTGCTTGGGGAAAGGTGTGGGTATTTCTAGGACCTGGGACACCATCCACATTGTGGACTTTTACCGTCTGCCCCAGGACTGTCAGGTACCTGTGGGTATGTATTTAGTATATGCTCTTGTATTACTGAGCTATGGTTTTCCCAGTAGTCATGTATGGATGTGAGAGTTGGACTATAAAGAATGCTGAGCACCAAAGAATTGATACTTTTGAACTGTGGTGTTGGAGAAGGCTCTTGAGAGTCCCTTGGATTGCAAGGAGATCCAACCAGTCAATCCTAAAGGAAATCAGTCCTGAATATTCATTGGAAGGACTGATGCTGAAGCTGAAGCTCCAGTACTTTGGCCACCTGATGCAAGGAACTGACTCACTAAAAAAGACCCTGATGCTGGGAAAGATTGAAGGCAGAAGAAGGGGATGGCAGAGGCAGAGATGGTTGGATGGCAAAACTGACTCAATGGACATGAGTTTGAGTAAGCTCTGGGAGTTGGTGATGGACAGGGAAGCCTGGCATGCTGCAGTCCATGGGGTCGCAAAGAGTCAGACATGACTAAGCAACTGAACTGAACTTGTATTATAATGAGTGTATAATGAGGCTCAAGGTATACAGGAAGTCAAATCATCCACTACCTTGGACTTAATTGGTTCTAACCAGTTTTTGTCGTATCCTCAATGGCTATGTTATTCTTTTAAAGGTTGTGCCCTGTCCCCTTCCCTCCTCACTTTGACTTTATTTGGTACCAACACCACTACTAAATCATATATGCAATATTGGTTTTAGCTGACCTGATTACATGCTGGTCCAGAGCCATAAAAAATTTTTTTTAATTATAAATGAAATAAAAACAAACTATAAAACCAATAAAAATCCAAATGAACAATTGTTTTAATATAATGAAATGGATGATGTTTTTCTGCTAGAACAAAGTCACTCTTCACAACATAGCAATGTACTGAGGCTTTCAGACAAATGCTCTTGAGTTTGGCAGGTTTGTACTACCACGTATTTTGTAAGAACTCAGTTCTGTTAGAACTTGACTCTGTTTGAAATACTGTCAGCAATTAATAGCACCAAAGGCCATGAACAATTAATAGCACCAAATGCCACATCATTTGACTTTGCTTCGCTTAAGTGTATCACTTAATATATTGTTACCTCTTTTCACATTCACCCAGGACAATTCAAGAAGCACTACTTAACACCAGTAATTTTATAAATACAATTGCAAATACAGCTTATAAGACTCTCACCCAAACCAAGAGAAATAAAACTTATTTTTATACACAAAAAAACTACAAAAAATGTCTATAGCAGCTCAATGTAATAGCCAAAAACTGGAAACAACCCAAACATGTTTCAACAGGCAAATGGATAAATGGATATATACTGCAGTACAGTATATAACACAATGAAATACCTTTCAGTAACAAAAAAGATGCATTGATATGTATAACAACTTGAGTGGATCACAAATGCATTATTCTAAGTGGAAAAAAAATTTCAAAAGCTTATATGGGACTTCCCCGGTGGTACAATGGATAGTAACCCACCTGCCAATGCAGGGGACACAGGTTCAATCTCTGGCCCGGGAAGACTCCACATGCTGCAGATTAAGCCCATGTGCCACAACTACTGTGCACGTGTGCCCTAGAGCCCATGAGCTGCACCTACAAAGCCCAAATGCTGCAACGACTGAAGCCCGTACATCTCACATCTGTGCTCCACAGCAAGAGAAGCCCATGCACGGAAATGAAGAGTAGCCCCCATTTGTCTCAACTAGAGAAAGTGCGTAAGCAGCAATGAGGACCCAGTGCAATCAAAAAATTTAAAAAGAAAAAATTCTTATTAAAAAAGTTTATATGTAGGATTTCATTTATATAACATTTGCAAAATGACAAAGTTATAATGAACAAATCACTGTCAGGCGTTAAGTTTTAAGGAGAATATGACTAATTATAAAGGGATGAAGTCACAGACTTTCTTTTATGCAATGAAATAATTTTGTCTCGTAAATATGTCAGTGTTAACACAAATCTACACATGTGATAATATTTTGTAGAATTAGGTCCGTCTAGTCAAGGCTATAGTTTTTCCAGTAGTCATGTATGGATGTGAGAGTTGAACTATAAAGAAAGCTGAGCACCAAAGAATTGATGCCTTTGAACTGTGGTGTTGGAGAAGGCTCTTGAGAGTCCCTTGGGCTGCAAGGAGATCCAACCAGTCCATCCTAAAGGAGATCAGTCCTGGGTGTTCACTGGAAGGGCTGATGCTGAAGCTGAAACTCCAATACTTTGGCCACCTGATGCGGAGAGCTGACTGATTGGAAGAGACCCTGATGATGGGAAAGATAGAGGGCAGGAGAAGAAGGGGACGACAGAGGATGAGATGGTTGGATGGCATCACCAACACAATGGACATGGGTTTGGATGGACTCCGGGAGTTGGTGATGGACAGGGAGGCCTGTGTGCTGCAGTTCATGGGGTCGCAAAGAGTCGGACACGACCGAGCAACTGAACTGAACTGATATACCTGAAAAAAAAGAGAGTGCATATAAAAACTGGTGAAATCTAAATAAAGTCTGCAATTGAGTTAATACCAATATCAGTTTCCTGGTTTGATAATGAATTGTAGTTTATGTAAAATGTTATCATTAGGGGAAGCTGAATATAGAGTATACGGGAACTCATAACACTATTTTTTCCACTTCTCCTAAATCTAAAAGTACTTCAAAATCAATATTTTTTATTGTAACCTAATAACATAAACCAATACAGAACATCTTTGAGCTTTTGGATTTTAGCCGATCCAGACATGACAGGTATCAAAGGAATACCCAGAGAAAGAAGAATTTAGAAAAGGAAAGAAAAATGCACCTTCAAAGAGAGCAAGGGAATCAGACTTTAGAAGGACTGGTTCATCAAGTAAAAAACACAAGAAGGACTTAAAAATTCACAGGATCACCAAGGCTACGAAGTTTACATTATCCCTTCATGATAAGAAAGCAAAAACTTACTCACAAGACAACTATATTCACAATGCTCCTGACAATCTCCAGCCAACAACACAGCAAAAATTGGAGAAAAAACTATTTGGGGAGGAGTCTAGGATTGTAGGAAACATTCAATATTTTATTAGTTGGGAGATCAGACCAGTCAGGGTGACTCTGATTTATCTCAGGGTGTAAAGTTTGTTGTTTATTTTTTGTTTTTACTGTGGTAGGTGAAAAGTATAGACACACTGCAAGCAGAGCAGGTTTTGCTTTTGGGCAGACACCTGTGATTTTCTAAAAGCAGCTGCACTTCAACTCCTGGCATCTCAGTGACCAGGACAGACTATTTTCCTACACCACCTTCTGTGACCCCACTGGGCCTGAGGCTGTGTCTACTGTTTCCCATAGAACATCTGCACTTGAAAGATGGGGTAAACAACGAAACATTACTGAGCCTTAAAAATGAATGAAAATTTCACATTTGACTAACATAAAAACTACCATGTTATAAAGTCATGTATCTCTAAAGGCTAGATTATGATTATATGAATGAAAATCAGTCAGTTCAGTTGCTCAGTCATGTCTGACTCTTTGCAATCCCATGGACTGCAGCACACCAGGCTTCCCTGTCCATCACCAACTCCTGGAGCTTACTCAAACTCATGTCCATCAAGTCAGTGATGCCATCCAACCATCTCATCCTCTGTCATCCGCTTCTCCTCCTGCTTTCAATCTTTCCCAGCATCAGGGTCTTTTCTAATGAGTCAGTTTTTCCCATCAGGTGGCCAAAGTATTGGAGTTTCAACTTCAGCATCAGTCCTCCCAATGAATATTCAGGACTGATTTCCCTTAGGATGGACTAGTTGGATCTCCTTGCAGTCCAAGGGACTCTCAAGAGTCTTCTCCAACAACACAGTCCAAAAGCATCAGTTCTTCACCGCTCAGTTTTCCTTATGATCCAACTCTCACATCCATACATGACTAATGGAAAAACCATAGCTTTGACTAGACAGATCTTTGTTTGCAAAGTAATGTCTCTGCTTTTTAATAAGCTGTCTAGGTTAGTCACAGTTTTCCTTCCAAGGAACAAGCGTCATTTAATTTCATGGCTGCAGTCACCACCTGCAGTGATTTTGGAGCCCCAAAAATAAAGTTTCTCATTGTTTCCATTGTTTCCCCATCTATTTGCCATGAAGTGATGGGATTGGATGCCGTGATCCTCATTTTCAGAATGCTGAGATTTAACCCAGGTTTTTTACTCTCCTCTTTCACTTTCATCAAAAGGCTCCTTAGTTCCTCTTTGCTTTCTGCCATAAGGGTGTATCATCTATGTATCTTAGGTTACTGATGTTTCTGCAGGCAATCTTGATTCCAGCTTGTTTTTCATGCAGCCCAGCATTTTGCATGATGTACTCTGCATATAAGTTAAATAAGCCTGGTGATAATATACAGCCTTGACGTACTCCTTTTCCAATTTGGAACCAGTCTGTTGTTCCATGTCCAGCTCTAAATGTTGCTTCTTGACCTGCACACAGATCTCTCAGGAGGAGGTCGGTGGTCTGGTAATCCCATCTCTTTAAGAATTTTCGACAGCTTGTTGTGATCCACATAGCCAAAGGCTTTGGCATAGTCAATAAAGCAGAAATAGATGTTTTTCTGGAATTCTCTTGCTTTTTTGATGATCCAATGGATGTTGGCAATTCGATCTCTGGTTCCTCTGCATATTCTAAATCCAGCTGAAGATTTGGAAGTTCACAGTTCACATACTGTTGAAGCCTGGCTTGGAGAGTTTCGAGCATTACTTTGCTAGTGTGTGAGATGAATGCAATAGTGTGGTAGTTTGAGCATTCTTTGGCATTGCCTTTATTTGGATTAGAATGAAAACTTTTTCAGTCCTGTGACCACTGGTGAGTTTTCCTAATTGGTTGGCATATTGAGTACAGCACTTTCACAACATCATCTTTTAGGTTTTGAAATAGCTCAACTGGAATTCCATCACCTCCACTAGCTTTGTTGATAGTGATGTTTCCTAAGGCCCACTTGACTTCACATTCCAAGATGTCTGGCTCTAAGTGAGTAATCACACCATCGTAGTTATCTGGGTCATGAAGATCTTTTCTGTATAGTTCTTCTGTGTATTCTTGCCACCTCTTCTGAATATTTTTCTGCTTCTGTTAGGTCCATACCATTTCTGTCCTTTATTGAGCCCATCTTTGCATGAAATGTTCCCTTGGTATCTCTATCTTGAAAAGATCTCTAGTCTCTCCCATTCTATTGTTTTCCTCTATTTCTTTGCATTGATCACTGAGGAAGGCTTTCTTACCTCTCCTTGCTATTCTTTGGAACTCTGCATTCAAATCAGTATATCTTTCCTTTTCTCCTTTGCCTTTCACTTCTCTTCTTTTCTCAGCTATTTGTAAAGCCTCCTGAGACAACCATTTTGCCTTTTCGTATTTCTTTTTCTTGGGGATGGTCTTGATCACTGCCTCTGTCCATAGTTCTTCAGGCACTCTGTCTATCAGATCTAATCCCTTGAATCCATTTGTCACTCCTACTGTATGATTGTAAGGGATTCGATTTACTGAGCATGGCCTGGCCCATCAGAACAAGACCCAGTTTCCCCCTCAGTCAGTCTCTGCTATCAGGAAGCTTCCATCAGCCTCTAATCCTTATCCATCAGAGGGCAGACAGAATAAAAACCACAATCACAGAAAACAAAGCAAACTGATCACATGGACCACAGCCTTGTCTAACTCAATGAAAACTATGAGCCATGCCATGTAGGGCCACCCAAGACAAACAGGTCATGGTGGAGAGTTCTGCCAAAATGTGATCCACTAGAGAAGGAATGGCAAACCACTTCAGTATTCTTGCCTTGAGGACCCCATGAACAGTATGAAAAGGCAAAAAGACAGGACACTGAAAGATGAACTCCCCAGGTCGGTAGGTGTCCAATATGCTACTGGAGAAATAACTCCAGAAAGAATGAAAAGACAGAGCCAAAGCAAAAACAACACCCAGTTGTGGATGTGACTGGTGATGGAAGCAAGGTCTGATACTATAAACAGCAATATTGCATAGGAACCTGGAGTGTTAGGTCCATGAATCAAGGCAAATTGGAAGTGGTCAAACAGGAGATGGCAAGAGTGAACATTGACATTTTAGGAATCAGAGAATTAAAATGGACTAGAATGGGTGAATTTAACTCAGATGGCCATTATATCTACTACCATGGGCAAGAATCCCTTAGAAGAAATGGAGTAGCCATCATAGTCAACAAAAGAGTCCGAAATGCAGTACTTGGATGCAATCTCAAAAATGACAGAATGATCTCTGTTTGTTTTCAAGGTAAACCATTCAGTATCACAGTAATCCAAGTCTATGCCCCGACCAGTAATGCTGAAGAAGCTGAAGTTGAATGATTCTATGAGGACCTACAAGACCTTCTAGAACTAACAACCAAACAGATAGATGTCCTTTCCATTATAGGGGACTGGAATGCAAAAGTAGAAAGTCAAGAGATATCTGGAGTAACAGGCAAATTTGACCTTGGAGTACAAAATGAAGCAGGGCAAAGGCTAAGAGTTTTGCCAAGAGAACACACTGGTCATAGCAAACACCCTCTTCCAACAACACAAGAGAAGACTCTACACATGGACATCACCAGATGGTCAATATCAAAATCAGGTTGATTATATTCTTTGCAGCCAAAGATGAAGAAGCTCTATACGGTCAGCAAAAACAAGACTGGGAGATGACTGTGGCTCAGATCATGAACTCCTTACTGCCAAATTCAGACTTAAATTGAAGAAAGTAGGGAAAAACACTAGACCATTCAGGTATGACCTAAGTCAAATCCTTTACAATTATACAGTGGAAGTAAGTGAAAATTTTAATAATTGTATTAACTGGTATAACTTTTTATATCAAGAACTTTGACTTGTATGGCAAAAACCATCACAATATTGTAATTATCCTGAAATTAAAATAAATAAATTTTATAAAAAGGAAGAAAAAAAGAACTTTGACTAATTATTTGACTAATTTCCTATTTTGTTGCTGTTGTTCAGTTGCTAACTCATGTCTGACTTTGTGACCACATGGACTGTAGCTTGCCAAGCTCATCTGTCTTCCACTATCTCCCAGAGTTTGCTCAAATTCGTGTCTATTAAGTAGATGACACTATCTAACCAGAGAAGGCAATGGCACCCCCTCCAGGATTCTTGCCCGGAAAATCCCATGGACAGAGGACCTTGGTAGGCTGCAGTCCATGGGGTTGCTAAGAGTCAGACATTTCTGAGCTACTTCACTTTCACTTTTCACTTTCATGCATTGGAGAAGGAAATGGCAACCCACTCCAGTGTTTTTGCCTGGAGAATCCCAGGGAAGGGGGAGCCTGGTGGGCTGCCGTCTTTGGGGTCACACAGAGTTGGACACGCATGAAGCGACTTAGCAGCAGCAGCACCTATCTAATCATCTCAACCTCTGCCACCACCTTTTCCTTCTGCTTTCAATCTTTCCCAGCATCATGGTCTTTTCCAATGAGTAAGCTCTTCTCATCTGGTGGCCAAAGAATTGGAGCTTTAGCAATAGTACTTCCAATGAACATTCAAGGTTGATTTCCTTTAGAATTGACTGGTTTGATATCCTTGCAGTCCAAGGACTCTCAAGGGTCTTCTCCAGTCCTATAATTTGAAATTATCAATTCTTCAGCCTTTAGCCATCTTTATGATCCAACTCCCACATTTGTACATGACTACTGGAAAAACCATCAGTTCAGTTCAGTTCAGTCACTCAGTCGTGTACGACTCTTTGCGACCCCATGAATATCAGCACGCCAGGCCTCCCTGTCCATCACCAACTCCCGGAGTTTACTCAAACTCATGTCCATTGAGTGGGTGATGCCATCCAACCATCTCATCCTCTGCTGTCCCCTTCTCCTCCTGCCCCCAATTCCTCCCAGCATTGGGGTCTTTTCCAATGAGTCAACTCTTGGCATGAGGTGGCCAAAGTACTGCAGTTTCAGCTTCAGCATCAGTCCTTCCAGTGAACACCCAGGACTGATTTTAGGATGGACTGGTTGGATCTCCTTGCAGTCCAAGGGACTCTCAAGAGTTTTCCCCAACACCACAGTTCAAAAGCATCAAGCATTCGGCGCTCAGCTTTCTTCACCATCCAGCTCTCACATCCATATATGACCACTGGAAAAACCATAGCCTTGACTAGATGGACCTTTGTTGGCAAAGTAATGTCTCTGCTTTTTAATATGCTATCTAGGTTGGTCATAACTTTCCTTCCAAGGAGTAAGCGTCTTTTAATTTCATGGCTGCAGTCATCATCTGCAGTGGTGTTGGAGCCCAGAAAAATAAAGTCTGACACTGTTTCCACTGTCTCCCCATCTATTTCCCATGAAGTGATGGGACCAGATGCCATGATCTTAGTTTTCTGAATGTTGAACTTTAAGCCAACTTTTTCACTCTCCTCTTTCACTTTCATCAAGAGGCTTTTTAGTTCCTCTTCACTTTCTGCCACAAGGGTGGTGTCATCTGCATATCTGAGGTTATTGACATTTCTCCCAGCAATCTTGATTCCAGCTTGTGCTTCTTCCAGCCCAGCATTTCTCATGATGTACTCTGCATATAAGTTAAATAAGCAGGGTGACAATATACAGCCTTGATGTACTCCTTTTCTTATTTGGAACCAGTCTGTTGTTCCATGTCCAGTTCTAACTGTTGCTTCCTGACCTGCATACAGGTTTCTCAAGAGGCAGGTCACGTGGTCTGGTATTCCCATCTCCTTCAGAGTTATCCACAGTTCATTGTGATCCACACAGTCAAAGGATTTGGCATAGTCAATAAAGCAGAAATAGATGTTTTTCTGGAACTCTCTTGCTTTTTTGATGATCCAGCAGATGTTGGCAATTTGATCTCTGGTTCCTCTGCCTTTTCTAAAACCAGCTTGAACATCTGGAAGTTCAAGTTCATGTATTGCTGAAGCCTGGCTTGGAGAGTTTTGAGCATTACTTTACTAGCATGTGAGATGAATGCAATTGTGTGGTAGTTTGAGCATTCTTTGGGATTGCCTTCTTTGAGATTGGAATGAAAACTGACCTTTTCCAGTCCTGTGGCCACTGCTGAGTTTTCCAAATTTGCTGGCATATTGAATGCAGCACCTTCACAGCATCATCTTTCAGGATTTGAAAGAGCTCAACTGGAATTCCATCACATCCACTAGCTTTGTTCATAGTGATGCTTTCTAAGGCCCACTTGACTTCACAATCCAGGATGTCTGGCTCTAGGTGAGTGATCACACCATCGTAATTATCTGGGTCGTGAAGATCTTTTTTGTACAGTTCTTCTGTGTATTCTTGCCACCTTTTAATATCTTCTGCTTCTGTTAGGTCCATACCATTTCTGTCCTTTATTGAGCCCATCTTTGCATGAAATGTTCCCTTGGTATCTCTAATTTTCTTGAAGAGATCTCTAGTCTTTCCCATTCTATTGTTTTCCTCTATTTCTTTGCATTGATGGCTGAGGAAGGCTTTCTTATCTCTCCTTTCTATTCTTTGGAACTCTGCATTCAAATGGGAATATCTTACCTTTTCTCCTTTGCTTTTCATTTCTCTTCTTTTCACAGCTATTTGTAAGGCCTCCTCAGACAACCACTTTGCCCTTTTGCATTTCTTTTCCATGGGGATGTTCTTGATCCCTGTCTCCTGTACAATGTCATGAACCTCCATCCATAGTTCATCAGGCACTCTGTCTATCAGATCTATTTCCTTAAATTTATTTCTCACTTCCACTGTATAGTCATAAGGGATTTGATTTAGGTCATACCTGAATGGTCTAGTTGTTTTCCCTACTTTCTTCAATTTAAGTTTGAATTTGGCAATAAGGAGTTCATGATCTGAGCCACAGTCAGCTCCCGGTCTTGTTTTTGCTGACTGTATAGAGCTTCTTCATCTTTGGCTGCAAAGAATATAATCAACCTGATTTGGGTATTGACCATCTGGTGATGTCCATGTGTAGAGTCTTCTCTTGTGTTGTTGGAAGAGGGTGTTTGCTATGACCAGTGTGTTCTCTTGGCAAAACTCTTAGCCTTTGCCCTGCTTCATTTTGTACTCCAAGGTCAAATTTACCTGTTACTCCAGATATCTCTTGACTTCCTACTTTTGCATTCCAGTCCCCTATAATGAAAAGGACATCTATCTGTTTGGTTGTTAGTTCTAGAAGGTCTTGTAGGTCCTCATAGAATCATTCAACTTCAGCTTCTTCAGCATTACTGGTCGGGGCATAGACTTGGATTACTGTGATACTGAATGGTTTACCTTGAAAACAAACAGAGATCATTCTGTCATTTTTGAGATTGCATCCAAGTACTGCATTTCGGACTCTTTTGTTGATCATGATAGCTACTCCATTTCTTCTAAGGGATTCTTGCCCATGGTAGTAGATGTAATGGCCATCTGAGTTAAATTCACCCATTCCAGTCCATTTTAGTTCGCTGATTCCTAGAATGTCAACATTCACTCTTGCCATCTCCTGTTTGACCACTTCCAATTTGCCTTGATTCATGGACCTAACATTCCAGGTTCCTATGCAATATTGCTCTTTACAGCATCAGACCTTGCTTCTATCACCAGTCACATCCACAACTGGGTGTTGTTTTTGCTTTGACTCCATCCCTGCATTCTTTCTGGAGTTATTTCTCCACTGATCTCCAGTAGCATATTGGGCACCTACCAACCTGGGGAGGTCTTCTGTCGGTGTCCTATCATTTTTCCTTTCCATACTGTTCATGGGGTTCTCAACGCAAGAATACTGAAGTGGTTTGTCACTCCCTTCTCCAGTGGACCACATTCTATCAGACCTCCTCCTCATGACCCGTCCGTCTTGGGTGGCCCCACACAAAACGGCTTAGTTTCATTGAGTTAGACAAGGTTGTGGTCCATGTGATCAGATTGGCTAGTTTTCTGTGATAATCATTTCAGTGTGTCTGCCCTTTGATGCCCTCTCGCAATACCTACCATCTTACTTGGGTTTCTCTTACCTTGGACATGGGGTATCTCTTTACAGCTGCTCCAGCAAAGCGCAGCCACAGCTCCTTACCTTGGACGAGGGGTATCTCCTCACAGCCGCCCCTCCTGACCTTGAACATGGAGTAGCTACCATAGCTTTGACTATATGGACCTTTGTCAGCAAGGTGATCTCTGCTTTCTAATACACTGTCTAGGTTTGTCACAGTTTTCCTTAGGAGATCCAACCAGTCCCTCCTACAGGAAATCAGTCCTGAACATTCACTGGAAGGACTGATGCTGAAGCTGAGACTCCAATACTTTGGCCACCTGATGCGAAGAACTGACTCATTTGAAAAGACCCTGATGCTGGGAAAGATTGAAGGCAGGAGGAGAAGGGGATGACAGAGGATGAGATGGTTGGATGGCATCACCAACTCAATGGATGTGAGTTTGAGTAAGCTCCAGGAGTTGGTGATGGACAGGGAAGCCTGGCATGCTGCAGTCCATGGGATTGCAAAGAGTCAGACACAACTGAGCAACTGAACTGACGGACTGACTGACTACTTCAGGTGTGAGAGGGCCAAATCCAAACTCAAAAACAATCCAATAAATGCATCGTTTCCAAAAATATATTAAATAATGCCATTTGCAGCAACATGGCGGGACCCAGAGATAATCATACTAAGTTAAGTCACAGAAAGAAAAATACCATATTATGTCACTTAAGTGGAATCTTAAAAAAATGATACAAATGAACTTATTTACAAAGCAGAAACTGACTCACAGACATAGAAAACAAACTTACGGTTACCAAAGGAAAAAAGTAGGGTAGGGAGGGATAAACTGGCAAACACTATTATATATAATATAGATATTAACAACAAGGACCTATTGTATAGCATAGAGAACTACATTGAATATCTTAAATGACCTACAGTGGAAAAGAATCTGAAAAAGGATAGATAGACAATCAATTCAGTTCAATCTTTCAGTCTTGTCCAACTCGTTGCAACCCCATGGACTGCAATCTTTCCTAGCATCAGGGTATTTTCCAATGAGTCAGTTCTTTGCATCAGGTGGACAAAGTATTGGTGTTTTAAATGTGTATAATTGAATCCCTTTGCTGTATACCTGAAATATTGTAAGACAACTATACTTCAATTAAAAAATAAGATTTTTTTTTAATTTTAAAAAGTCAAAAGAAAATATGCAATCATGAAGAATGCAACCAGTAAACTACAGGACTTGGTACTCTTCCAGGTAAAGCCTAGAACAAATTATTTAATGAATGAATTGTGAGAACATAAAATAACAAAGCAGCTAATTTTCATATGAAAGGCACTGTACCAAGTGCTTTCCATATGTCATTATGCCATCTCATCTAATCCTTACCACATGCAGTAGGCATTGCTCTCACTCAGTAACAGAGCTGGGACTAGAACCCAGGGACCACTAACTCCAGAGTTTACATTCTTAAACAAACACTATGCCCTCTTTACACAAAGGGATACAGTAATTCCTGGGATCCAGCTTGGATTTACCAAGAACAAGCCATGCCTAAATTTTATTACTCCTTTAAATGGAACTTCTAAACTAACAAACCTGAGAAGTAGGATAGATCCCATTTCAGCAAAGAATTGACAAGACTTTTATTATTGAAAAGAATAACTCGCTTGAGATGCAATCCTGAAGAGAGGCCACGGAGGATGGAGATAATCAGGTGTTGGAATGCGATAGTGTAAACTGAAGCTTCAGATGGAGGGCAGCAATGGATTTCTCCATAGGGTGTCCAAGTATCTTGTGAATTTTTCCCTATACTTGGACCCCAGCAATGAAACTCTTTCACACCAGTCCCCAGTTTGTTGTTCAGTCGTTCAGTTGTGTCCACCTCTTTGCGACCCCAAGGACTGCAGCACACCAGGCTTCCCTGTCCTTCACCTTCTCCAGGAGCTTGCTCAAACTTCTGTCCATCAAGTCAGTGATGTCATCCAACCATCTCATTCTCTGTTGTCCCCTTCTCCTCCTGCCTTCAATCTTTCCCAGCATCCAGGTCTTTTCCAATGAGTCAGCTCTTCACATCAGGTGGCCAAACTACTGGAGCTCCAGCTTTAGCATCAGTCCTTCCAATGAATATTCAGGATTAATTTATTTTAGGATGAACTGGTTGGATCCCCTTGCAGTCCAAGGGACTCTCAAGAGTCTTCTCCATCACCCCAGCCTCAAAGCATCAATTCTTCAGCCTTCTTTATGGTCCAACTCTCACATCTAGACATGACTACTGGAAAAACCATAGCTTTGACTAGATGGACCTTTGTTGGCAAAATAATGTCTCTGCTGCTTAATACGTTGTCTAGGTTTGTCAGATTTTCTTCCAAAGAGCAAGTGTCTTTTAAATTCATGGCTGCAGTCACCATCTGCAGTGATTTTAGAGCCCAAAAAAATAAAGTCTGTCACTGTTTCCATTTTTTCCCC
The DNA here is from genome assembly GCF_019320065.1 of Cervus canadensis. Lineage (NCBI taxonomy): Eukaryota > Metazoa > Chordata > Mammalia > Artiodactyla > Cervidae > Cervus > Cervus canadensis. Next base: position 24,053,632 of record NC_057402.1, on the reverse strand, counting down.
ATCTATTTGCCATGAAGTGATGGGACCAGATGCCAGGATCTTCATTTTTTGAATGTTGGATTTTAAGCCAGCTTTTTCATTCTCCTCTTCCACCTTCATCAAGAGGCTCTTTAGTTCCTCTTCACTTTCTGCCATAAGGGTGGTGTCATCTGCTTATTTCTCCCTGCAATCTTGATTCCAGCTTGTTCTTCATCCAGCCTGGCATTTCCTGATGTACTCTGCATGTAAGTTATATAAGCAGGGTGACAATATACAGCCTTGATGTACTCCTTTCCCAATTTGGAACCAGTCTGTTGTTCCATGTCTGGTTCTAACTGTTAATTCTTGGCCTGCATACAGGTTTCTCAGGAGGCAGGTAAGGTAGTCTGGTATTCCCATCTCTTGAAGAATTTTCCACAGTTGTGATCCACACAGTCAAAGGTTTTAGCATAGCCAATGAAGCAGATGTTTTCTGGAGTTATCTTGCTTGTTCTATGATCCAACTGATGTTGGCAATTTGATTTCTGGTTCTTCTGCCTTTTCTAAATCCAGCTTGAACATTTGGAAGTTCACAGTTCACGTACTCTTGAAGCCTGGCTTGGAGAATTCTGAGAATTACTTTGCTACATGTGAAATGAGTGCAATTGGGGTGTAACAAACTATAGCACAACTAATCCTGACCTCAAACAGATGGCCTGGAGAGACTTGTGAGAATATTCCACCAAGGAGGCAGCAGAGAGCAGCAGGTGGCTCCAAGCAGAGTCTGTCCCCCAGGGCCAACTCAGTCCTCAGCCAATGGCACCCAGGTAAGGCCCAAAATCTCAGAGTATGCAAACACAGAGCTTCAGAAACTGCCCCTTCTTAGTCTCACTTGACCCAACTGCACCACCACAACAAATGATACTGCCAAGGCAAATGGCTGGAAAAGGGAGGTGGCAGGAAAAAGCAATTTAGTATTCACAGATTGAGGGTCAAGTTAGGGAGAGGGCAGGGCTTCACTTGCTTTAACACAACTTGTTTTTCAGGTTCTGAAAAGTTTCACCCTTTTCAGCTTTGCTTCACATCCATGACTAAAGGAATTTTAAATGGGAGATTTAACACAGATAAATGTATCCTAAGAGATTTGCTTCAAAAGGCTCCTCTTGTCTCTCAAACCTGAAAGCTCAGAAAGAAGCTATGAGGCTATGGAGCCTGAAAGTGAAGTTTCCTTCCTGTCCACCCAAACTCTTAAAGGCCACGGAAAGATTTGCTTTAAGTTACAGATTCCTGGGCCCCAATCACTCTTCAGAGCATCCTAACTTTGAGAATCCTGAAATTTAATAACTGTTGACACCTGAGCAGTGGACGATGATGTGTGAGTTGAAGGACCCAAGAATTCTAGGTCATTGTGTGTACTTTAAAAATATTCACAACCTAAAAACTGTGAGTTATATTTTATTTGATAGGAATTTTTTAGGACTTCAAACCCAGGAGATAGCATCTCAAGTAACCCTGAGAAAACTGCTCCAATGAGGTGAGGGGAGGAGCCAGGTTACATAGAAGTTTTGCAACAAAGGACAGGTAGTCTGAACATCAAACAATTATTAATTAAAGAAAACCAGGTATCCCAATTTAAGGAATTTACTGCTTTTCTATGAATGGGAAGATGCAAGAATCTGGGCTCACTGGAATCACTCCTTTGATATGCACCTCAGCTATCTGGGCCCAGTATCCTGTGTCTTCACATCCTGAGCTTCCTCAGAGCTTTCCCTGATAGCTCAGTTGGTAAAGAATCCACCTACAATGCGGGAGACCTGGGTTCCATCCCTGGGTTGGGAATGATCCCCTAGAGAAGAGAAAGGTTACCCACTCCAGGATTTTGGCCTGGAGAATTCCATGGACTGTATAGTCCATGGGGCCACAAAGAGTCGGACACAACTGAGCGACTTTCATTTCACATCCTGAGCTTCCTCGGGGCTCACCTCAGGAAGTGGGTGGAGTCTGACGGCTGCTAGATGGCAGGTATTCTTTCCTTCCTGAGTTCCCTCAGGGCTCACCAGCTCACCATCTGTGGTGGCTGTAATTACTAAGACTGTAACATCCTTTGTTTACTGATGTGGCAAGAAGTATTCCATTTCTCAACTGTTACATTGGTCAACAATATTAGGCCCAGAATGAGGGCTCTGACCTGCTAGGAGCTCAGATTTGAATCCAATGGATGATCCCACTTGTACAAGAAAGCTTCTTATGACTACAGAACAAGGTCTCCCTTCAACCATATAGGAACAGACTTCAGTTTGCCAGGACCACAGTTTGTCCTTATAACAGATGCCTGGAAAACTTTACTTATATTGGAGTTTTAAAATGGCTGGGGAGTGACCTGCATATAACCTAGATAACTGCAGTTTTCCTCTTTTTGGTAGATCAACCTCACACAAATCTCGTGTGGAATCTAACAAACCCAATTCCAAAGGCTCTCCCAGTGAAAAGGTACTAACCACCCCCTCACATTTCTCTTTCCCTCCCCCCTCAACCAAAATCCCCTTAGTCTAGCCCAAAAAAGTCACCTTCGACTAAAAGGTAGTTCTCTAAGGAAAGCTGATGGCCCCCACATTTAAAACTACTGCCTCTAGCAATTCAAAGGCTCTAGAAGTTAAAATTAACCCCACAAGCAATTAACCCAGTTCAAGTGACCTCTGGGAATTTGGCTATTTTTTTTTTTTTTTAATCTGAGGTAATTCAGTTCCAGTATAGGGGGAAAAAAATCTTTGAACTAAAATCCATAATCTCCAACATTCCTAATTTTTTATATTAATCAAGACTCTATTCATCCATATCTCAACCAGAAAGTAAGAAGGCCAAACTAAATAAGTCTTCCCACCTTAATCTTTCCACGGATTTAATTTTAGATGATACCCAGAAGCTCTTGGATCTGTCTATTCAATTTCTTAGAGCAACTGGACTACCAAGAAGACCTCCTACGTTAATCTGACCAACAGTCCAGAAAGATTCTTCTGGCAGTTTTTCTCAACAATCTTCTCTCATTATAGACACCAAGGGAAAGCTGCACATTATTCCTATCTAGTCTTTAAAACAAAGGTGGCTGAAAAAGAAAAAAACAAAGGTGGCTGTAGTCTACTGGCGGCTCCCAACAACAGACACAGCCCAAAGTAGACCCAATGCTAAAGGTGTGAGGGCCTCCAGGGCCATCCCATGTGAGAACTCAGGATTCCTCCCAGTTCAAAACTCCATAGAGTTTCTGAAGCACTGTAAGCATTGGCAGTGGGGGTGGGGGAATCTCTAATGCCGTTTGTGGCCTTCAGGCATGTAAGAGCTGTGGGGGAGGGGGGTTGAGACTTTTTTTTTTTAAACCCACATGAAATCACTGTGGCATCCAGTTTCTATTCACAAAGAAAAAGCTCCAGTCCGTCTTTTAATTTTTCTGAAACATTCCTGACATTACAGAACTAAAGTGAAATGTATTAATATTCCACTCTTACATTTCCATGACAAACAAAAAAAGAGAAGCTTATAAAACTAAATATGGATCTCAGCATTAACAGCTGAACAGAGAAAGGAATTAAAATGCTTTAATTAAAAAATCACGAGTGGATGATAAAGTGTGTAGAAACTGAAAATTTACAAACTATTTAAAACCTGGAATTGCTGACTGTTCAGAAACTACACAGATGGATCATGGGTGGTGGTGAACAGCAGAAAGGGATTATGGATGAATCTGCATTGTTCTAACTGCTCCCCGAGACTCTTAATAACAAACGATTTAAGACCCTTAAAGTTCTCACTAAGAATAAGAATCTTCTAGCCAACTAAACTTCCCACTCATCCTGTCAATTAGTTTCCAAATGAATCATTTGTAACAGCCCATCTGGGAAGCATGTCCTGATGACACTCTCATTGAAAGGCTCCTGAGTCCCCTCAAATATTTTCTTGACTATTGTTCCAATCCGGCCTGCTGAGCCTTGGCTGTACAGTCTTTTGGTAACAGGAACCAAGACATCCTCACCATGCAGCTGGTTCCTGGATAAACATTCCCTTCCCTTCCTCAGATGCACTAGAATAAGAAGCCCATAAATCTTCCCATTAAGGATCAGCCTGCTACACCTTATCTCAGTTCAGATTAATTAGGTCAAATAGATGGTATTAATAAATCAAGACCTGTAGAATCACAAAACCTTTAAACGCAAAAAGAATTGGTTGCATTGTTTTTCCTAACCCTCAGAGTATTTTGGAATCTGCTCTTCAATGCTTTAGAAATCCTGCAATGTGGCAGAATGAGGACAAAAATGCAAGTGTCTTGGACTTCCCTGGTGGAGCAGTGGGTAAGAATCTGCCTGCCAATTCTTATCCCCATATCCAGGGGACATGGGTTTTGTTAGGTAGTTAGAATAGGGAAAAGGAGTCCAAAATGGTGGTGGGAACAAAAAAACATGTAAAAAGAGGAGCCAAAGCCTCTTCTCTCTCTCTCTCCCGTGACTCACTCTCTCGCCCCCACCCCCCGCCCCTCACTCCCTCTCTCTCCTCTCCCACACGATGGGGCGCTCTTCTCATCCCGTCTTTGGATCGAAGTGCCCTCACACCTCGAAGATGGATTTTGCTGCTATCGTCTGTTAGAAAAAACGCCGCGGGAGGAAAAAAAGCCGCCTCTAAGGACCGGTGGTAAAGGCCTTTATTAAGCGTCGCTCTCGGGCAGAACTCCCAGGGGCTGGTGAGTGAGGAGACAAAGGGAGTCTGCAAGGTATGAGGGGTGGGGAGGGGTTTTATAGTCCGGGCCGGTGTCCAGGCCAGGTCTTTTCATATAAGGAAGAAAGCAAGGGCTACAGCGGTGGTCAGTGTCCGAGGGCTCTATGTTGGTACCTGATTGGACCAGGCTGCAGGGGGCCAGCCCCTGGAAGTTTAGCCAGCCTCCGGAATTTGCCTTGCAGCACTTTCCCGGGGGCATGCCCCGACCTTTCATCTAAATAAATAGAGCTGTAACACTGAACTGTAACAGTGATTTATTTAAGAGCTATAACACGGTCTGTCCTCTGAGAGCTATGACCCGCCGAGGGGCTTTAATGTCCGTCACTCCAAATCTTTGTTGTGACGAGACAAAGAACCGAGGAGCATACACTCGTGACATTTATGGTGCCGTGACTCGGATAAAACCTGGCTGAAACAACCTCCACGCGGAAGAGGCCAAGCGCAGCAGGAGCCCGACTCAGCAAAGATCCCCAGGTAGAAGCGGAACCGAAGAAAACCCAGCACAGTGGAAGGCCCGTCGTGCTGGAAACCGGGGCAGCGGAAAACGAACTCAGCAGAAAGCCTACACAGCTCAGGCTCAGATTCCAGAAGACCTTCGGTTAAGGTAGGAGGTCCTCGCTCCTGTGGCTGGAAGGACATGCCTAACAATTACAATCTCTCGTTTCTCGTTTCCTTGAACCCCCCGCGAACAGGCAGGCGGCAGTGGGTGCAACTGAGGGACTCTGGAGAGGCTACTCTTCAGTATGTCCCAAAGGCAGTATCTGCTGAGCCCCTATAGTGGTTACCCAAGCTGGTGGGGGTTCTTCTGTCCTTACTCTTTGTGCCAAAAATCAGGCCAATGGAAACTGAGCACCGGTCAGATATCTAGCAAATTTTCCAGTAGGCTATGAAGGGGATTCCTTGGCACGTTTTCCCCACTGCTTTTTCCTCTTTTCCTTCAGCTCTTTCTCCTGGGACGCGAACCCGACCAAAACCCAGGATGCCCGGCTCAGGCTCTGAGGTCTTGTTGCAAAAATTCAGTGAGACAGAGTGATAAGTGGGAGGTGGATTTGTTAGGATTCAGAGAGAAGCACAAGCTTCAGGGTGTGGACCATTGCTGAGGGCAAGGGTTCGGGTCTTGGAATGCAGCCTAAGTTTTGCGAGAGCAGGGGTTAATTCATATGCTAATGAGTGGGAGGATCATCCCAGCCATTGGGGAACCACTCACTCCTCCCTCTGTTGACCGTGCCTTAGAGCTGTTCTGCCACCTCTGGGTGTGTCTTTTGGCTTACAGATTGGGGATTAAGGGTTGCTCAATTTGACTTGTCATCTTGGACCCAATTGACTTTAATCAGTTTACGTTATGCCCTTGTGCTATGTCATTCTTCCAAAGGTTGTGCTCTGTCCCCCACCCAGCCTTTTCCTTCCTGTTTCATGCTCCTTTCCTCAGCCCCATCCGGGCCCACAATGTTGCCTCTACAATCTTCTAGAGGGATAACCAAAAAAATAGCTGGCCTCGGGAGGAAATTACTGTATAATATCCAACCCCTTAGTCCTACCTAGCATTGGTCACACTGGAGATCTTGGGGACGCCTAAACTCCAGTCCGGGGGTCCCAGGAGGTCATCACGCCTTGACCTGCCTAGGGATCTGGTCCTCAAAAGGTTGTCACGCCTCAGCCTTTCGGGGATCCGCTAGTCCCAAGGGTCCCAGGAGGCCATCATGCCTCAACCTGCCCGGGGATTTGATCTCTAGGAGGCTGTCATGCCTCAGCCTGCCTGGAGATCTGCATCCTGACCCGGGGACGCCTGGCTCTTAGGTTGCCACAGTACTGGGTAGGATAAGCTTCAAAAAGCCTATTCGTTTTTTCTTTTCCTTTTCCTCCCTAACATGACTGTTTTTCAGATGGGAAATAACCAATCCACTTCCCAGCAGATGCCCTTGAGATGCATCCTTGATAACTAGACCCTGAACATACTAGGGTCTTAAAGGAAGCCTGGAGGTATGCAACAGGGCTTCACATGTCAAGCGATAGATACCCAGTAGGGGAAACTGCAGTCCCCTCCCCCAATCCTAACTGGAATTATAATGACCCTGAGCACATCTGGAAAAGGGATCATTTTCTAATCTGTATAAGGCAGGACTGAAAGCAGCCCAGCAAAAAGTAATCAGCTATACCCGGGTCTCAGCAATAACTCAGGAGTCCAATGAGAACCACATTGCCTTTCTAGAAAGGCTAAAAGAGGCCCCCCAAAAGTTTACCAATTTGGACTTAGACTCTTACGGAGGACAGGTGGTTTTAAAAGACAAATTCCTGTCCCAGTGTGCATCAGATATCAGAATTAAGTTACAACAGCTACAGCAGCAGGACTCTGCTGCCTCTCTAGATGAGATGATCCAGACAGCCACCAATACCTTTTATAACAGAGAAAGGAGAAGGAGGCCAAGGCCCAGGAGAGGGAGAGAAGGAAAGAGACAAGGCATGCCCAGATGCTGGCCGCCCTCCAGGGGAGCCCTATGGCACACCCCGAGCCCTTGAATGACAAGGCACGAGGCAAATGTCTAATCTGTAGACAGGCGGGGCATTGGGCCAAAGAGTGTCCTAGTGACAAGTCTCCTAGAACAGCTTGCCACAAATGCCATCAACTGGGACATTGGGTGGCACTCTGCCCTCGGGACCCAAGAGCCTCAGGGTCAAGCGCCAAGCCTTCCCTCATGATGGTTCACGAGGACTAAAGAGCCCGCTCCAGTCAGCCCGCCTGTCACAGATAACCGTCACGGGGCTGGAGCCAAGGGTGCAACTGGATGTGGCAGGTAGGTCCAAGAATTTATTGGTTGACACAGGGGCTACCTACTCTGTCTTGATCTCCTACTCCGGAGCCTTCTCCTCCCAAACCTGTACCATTTTGGGTGCTATGTCCATGAAAGAGAGGGAATAGCCTTGGGAGTGTTAACTCAAAGGTTGGGATCTGAGCCCCAGCCTGTAGCTTACTTATCCAGGAGACTTGATCCAACCGCCCAAGGCTGGCCCCCCTGCCTTCGAAAACTTGCAGCTATTGCAATCATGATAGAAGATGCTTTAAAACTCTCCTTTGGGGGCAAACTAACTATTTTTACCATCCACCAAGTAAAACAACTCCTAAATGGGAGAGGCCATTTATAGATGTCTGATCAAAGAATCCTCAGATATCAAGTAATACTGATGGAAAATCCAGGCCTCACTATATCCCCTTGTGAGGTTCTTAACCCAGCCACCCTCCTACCTACCCTCGAGGGCTCTCTCCCCTTTCACTCCTGTCTAGAAACCTTGGACCACTGGACAAAACCCCGAGAGGGATTGTCAGAAGATCCTCTGATCAATCCTGAAGAAATCTGGTACACTGACAGAAGCAGCTTTGTCTTGGATGGAAAAAGAAGAGCTGGATATGCAGTAGTCTCCAATTTTGAGATCATAGAGGCTAAGCCTCTGCCACCAGGTACTTTGGCCCAATTAGCTGAGCTCATAGCCCTGACTCGAGCTTTAGAGCTGGGAAAAGGAAAAAGAATAGCCATTTACACTGACTCCAAGTATGCCTTTCTGGTGCTACATGCACATGCAGCTATTTGGAAAGAAAGGGGCCATTTGACCACCCGAGGGTCCCCAATCAAATATGGTGATCAAATCCTTAGACTCTTAGAGGCAGTCCATCTGCCCACTGAGGTTTCAGTCTCCCACTGTAAAGGACACCAAAAAGGGAGCACAGAACCAAGGGAACCACAAGGGAACCAAGCAGCTGACCAGGCAGCTAAGAGAGCAGCATTACAAAACCATGACCTAATAGGGGTTGCCACCTTAGGTCCACAGACTAACTTGCCAGAAACTCCTTCACATACTGAAGGTGAGACTCTTAAAGCTAAGAGTGAGGGCTTTCAAGAAGATCTTATGGGGTGGCTCCAGAAGGAGGGGATCCTTTTTCTGCCTGGGAACCTCCAGTGGAAGTTGGTTAACTCCTTACATGCCACCACTCATTTAGGAGAAAAGGCCCTCCAAAGATTACTAGATAGGTCTTGCAGAGGAACAGGCTTCCAGACAACTATAAGACAAGTGGTCTCCTCTTGTCCCACTTGCCAATTAAACAACCCCCAAGGAGCTCGAAGACCCCAGCTGGCCCAGCCCGTCCAACAACGTGGGGCCTATCCAGGAGAGGACTGGCAGATGGACTTCACCCAGATGCCAGTTTCTCAAGGGTATAAATACCTATTAGTCATGATAGATACATTCACAGGATAGATTGAAGGCTTTCCCACCCGAACTGAGAAGGCTGAGGAGGTGGTGAAAAAAAAAAAAACTGCTCCATGAAATCATTCCAAGGTTTGGTCTGCCCAGGTCATTACAAAGTGACAATGGGACGTCATTTTCTTCTAAGATCACCCAAGGAGTCTCTAAAGCATTGGGCATTACTTATTATCTCCATTGTGCCTGGAGGCCTCAGTCTTCAGGGAAAGTAGAAAGAGCCAACCAATTCTTAAAATCAGCAATAAAAAAGATAACCCAAGAGACCTCCCTGGGATGGAAGGAGGCTTTACCAATAGCTCTCCTCCATACCCATATAGCCCCTAAGGAACAGGTTGGTTTTAGTCCTTATGAGATGCTATATGGGAGACCTTTTGTTTATGTCAATGACCTCTTCCTAGATCCAGAGGTTCAGACCCTCCAGTCTTATACCATGGCCATTGGGCAATTCCAACAGGATATACACTTGTGGGGTATGAACCAGGACCCAAAAGACTCTAAGGACTCACCACTATATGCTCCAGGGACTCAAGTCCTAATTAAAGTCTGGAAAGATGTGTCCCCAAAGGCTCAACTCCAGCCCACGTGGAAGGGCCCCTACCCTGTAATACTTTCTACTCCCACAGCGGTCAAGGTGCCAGGACATGACTCCTGGATTCACTACTCACAAGTCAAGCCATGGAAGAAAACAGAAGAGGACACTCAATACACCTGTGAGCCCCTGGGAGATCTCAGATACCTATTCAGAACTACAAATGAGTGCCCTTCTAATAAACAACCCCAAAATCTGGTCTCTGGGGATAAGATTTCTCAAGACAGCTCTAAAGAGCCAACACAGCTTGGCAGAGATTGTACTCCAAAACAGACAGGAGATAGATCTTCTGGTCCCTGAACAAGGAGGGACTTGAGCCATCCTGGTGATGTAAATTTAAAATTGGCTAATGCCCCTACTAGTCCTTGTTATGCCATACTGATGCTGCTAATGACTGTTCCATGTACTGTCAATTGCCTAACCTGTCTTGTCTCTGCCCAGGTCAAGCTATGACATGCAGCGCCAGTTCAACAAAGATATAAAACTACAGCCAACCACAGAAAACATCAGTCACCCTTAGATGGACACCGCTATAAGGACTCTGAGGCCTGAGACTAGCAAGAGGGGGAGGCCCAATGCCCCTCGCCATCCCAGTTCAGCAGGAAGTACCCAGAGAGACCTCAACGCCCCTATTCCCAAAGAATTGGGCCTCCCATCTCTTGAGGGGGGAATGTTAGGTAGTTAGAATAGGGAAAAGGAGTCCAAAATGTCGGTGGCTAAAAGACCTGGAAGGGAAAGCCCGCGAAAATAGAACAAAGGAAGGTCCGAGGACTGGAGTGAGAACCTCAGGTAAAACAAACAACGCTCCTGCCTAAGCCCAATTTGTATAGGACAGGCCCAGGGGGAACAAAAAAACATATAAAAAGAGGAGCCAAAGCCTCTTCTCTCTCTCTCTCCCGTGACTCTCTCTCTCTCCCCCCCTCCCCCCCTCTCCCTCTCTCCCCCCCTCTCTCCCTCTCTCTCCCACACGATGGGGCGCTCTTCTCTTCCCGTCTTTGGATGGAAGTGCCCTCACACCTCGAAGATAGATTTTCCTGCTATCATCTAAATAAATAGAGCTGTAACACTGAGCTGTAACAGTGATTTATTTAAGAGCTATAACATGGTCTGTCCTCCGAGAGCTGTGACCCGCCGAGGGGCTTTAATGTCCGTCACTCCAAATCTTTGTTGTGACGAGACAAAGAACCGAGGAGCATACACTCACGTGACAGTTTGATCCCTGATCTGGGAAGAATAGCATGCCACAGAACAACCAAGCCCATGTGCCACAGCTACTGAGTCTGCATGCTGCAACTGCTGAAGACTACATGTCTAGAGCCTGTGCTCTGCAACAGGAGAAGCCATCTCAGTGAGAAGCCCTCACACTACAATAAAGAATAGTCCCTAATAGAGAAAGCCTGCACAAAGCAACTAAGACCCAACGCAGCCAATAAAATAAAGTTAATTATTTTTTTAAAAGAAATGCAAGTGTCCTGATCACCAAGCCAGGCTCCCATATCATCCATAAGTTACTGAAGATCTAGTTGGTCCAAGATTTCTGGCCTTTTTCTTATCCTGATTTCTGACACAAAATTGTGATAATTGTGATAAAGAAAACATAATTTATCATGTTACATCCAGTTAACAAAAGTGAAACCACTTTTAAGCTATTTGTGGGTATTTCTTTCATTCATTCATTCAGTGGTTCAACAAATATGTATGCCAGGCTCTAAAGAGACATCAGAGAGTGGACAGACCTCTGCCACTAGTGGAGGAATCTGGACAAATAAATTGGCCATGATAATATAACAAGATAACCTGGTGATAAAGGAAGTTCAAAAGGGGCACAGTAAATTCTTATTCAAGCCAGTGGGTCAAGGGAGAAGAGGAATCAACTGGGGAAAGACCTGGTGGTCCAGTGGTGGTCCAGTGGTGGTCCATTGTGCTTCCAATGCAGGGGGCACGGGTTTGATCTCTGCTCAGTCTGAAACTAAGATCCTACTTGCCGCAACTGAAACCTGATACAACCCAATAAATATTTGGGGGGGAAAAAGTAGGGAAATCATGATACCAACTCATTTTTCAACAAAATCTAATAATCTTAAATAATAGAAATTGTGGAGTGAATTTTGTGTATAACTTTAATAAGAGGGTTGGTATTTTTTATTATTTAAAAATCAACTTTCCTTTCCTTATCCACATCATTGAAGGACTTTTTTTTGGAGGGGGGGAAGGGGGGCCATGGGGTGTTTGCTTGTTTCTTTTTGGATTTTTCTGGCCAGGTCATGGGGCTTGTGGGATCTTAGTTGATACTTTAGACCGAGTTGACAATGATTCTTTATCCTCTAAACTTCCTTCTAAGGCAGGCTAAGATTAGGGTTAGACAAAGGTTTTATTATTCCTACAAGCAACTTTTTGAGAGTTAAAACAATGTAAACTTCTTCTCTGGAGCATTTTCCCTCCTATCAGCAGATAATAATATGCCACTGAAAACCAGCACTGACTTTTCTTGAGGGAAACTTCACCTCAAGGCCCATCTCACCTGCTTTGATAACTGCTTCCAAGAAAAAGAAAATCCTGTCAACGTAGTGGGATCACAGACACAAGGAAAGAAACATTAACCATCTTATTGATTTCTGAGATTTGAAGGCTATTAAATTTTTTCTCTGTTGACAGCTTGCTGCTGCTGCTGCTAAGTCGCTTCAGTCGTGTCCGACTCTGTGCAACCCCATAGACGGTAGCCCACCAGGCTCTGCCGTCCCTGGGATTCTCCAGGCAAGAATACTGGAGTGAGTTGCCATTTCTTTCTCCAACTTAGGAAGACCCAAAATAGCAAAAATCCTTTCATCTGGCATGCCAACTCGGATTGCTGCATGGCAGCTACCTGAAGCATTCTCCTGGGAAGGCTGAGGATTTGGTGAGACAACTCAGGTGCTCTGGTAATGACCACTGTGATCATGGAGGCCACCTCTGACACAAGATAAGAATTTGCCCTCCAGGAGGTAAGTCCTATTACAACCTACCCTGAGGCAAGTACATCCAGCAGAATTAACTAGAATCATTTGGCAAGGATGGATGACCAACAGTCAGGGCAGAATGGGAATAATTCTGGTGGCAAGGAATCTGTTCCTGAAGCTCTTTGCTAAGTCTGGGTAGCTGATTTTATGTCTTTAAGTAGATGGGGTTACTGAATCCCAGCTGGGGAGAATCTTATCCTGCTGTTTTATAGCTAAAACATGGAAAAACATCACAGAAGTTGTGATTCAACAGATTGGAGCTGTAGACTTAAGGTTTGTACATATATAACTCACTTTTTAAAACTTAATTAAAAATAATCCTATCAGCTGCGGATGATCAGCCTGTGTTGGAGTCAATACTTACTGAGGGTCTTGTGGTGATGCAGTTCACTCCTCTGTCTCCACTGTCCTGTCCAGTGCCTGGTACTAGCAAGCAACCAATACATAGGAGTTGAATAAACAAATAGATGCTCCACAAGAGGAATTCTTTTTATGGTTAAAGTAACCAATAACACTTGCTTTTGCACTTTTACAGACCCAAATTCTCTTTGCTGGACAACAAGGTACAAAGTCTTAAGGATCTCGAAGTAGTCCAAAAGCCTTGAGCATGTTCAATGTTTCATTTCTGAGAAAAACTTACCTTCCCCATAGCCATCTAAATCAGTCAATGCACACTTGTTTGTCTGTTTGGGCCTCCCAGCGTCCATTTCCTCAGCTTTGGTCTCAATTCCCAGTTTTCCCCCCGAGAGCCCACCCACTCTGGGTCCCCAGCCGCCCGGAGGAAGTTCACTCCACTGCCCAGCATTACAGTGAATGTGTGTCCCACCTCAAGGCAATTAGCCTGGCACATTCTCCAGGCCACAGTGATTTCCTCAGTGGAGGAAATTATTTGCTAGGCTCATGGGAAAGAGAAGCTTTCTCTTATCCTCCCCAAGCCTGAGTCAGAAAGATGGGAAGTTGAAGATTCCAGGGACAGTTACACAGAGCCTTAGGAGGGGCCAGCACAGAGCAGAACCAGAGGGGCATCCTGCACGCATCACCTGAGTCCTGACTCAGGTCTCACCTGAAGCAGCTTTACCTGTGGCCTTCTCAGTGACAAAAGCCAATGAACTCTTTTGCTTTGTTTCTTTATTTCAAGCTAGTTTGTTTGGGACCTGCAGTTATTCACAATAAGAAGATTCCTAACCTGTGTATCTTCCACCAAGCAAATATGAGTGAGGACATTGGTCTGACTTCTCCACCTTCATCAAAATATTGATAGGTGCATCTAAGGCAGACAGAGATGCTTTACTCCAGAGACTGAATGATCAGCATCCTGACCCTCCTGGGAGAGTTCAGTTGTGACATTATCTAAAGGTCCCCTTAGTTATCTGATATGTGAAAAGCAACCATTCTCAGGAGGTCTGAGGTGAACTATATCAAAGGTGTCACAAATGTAGAGTAACATGGTTGAAAACCGTGATCTAAAAGGACACATCCTGTTATCCTGGGGTCTCTTCCCTCTCTACCTCTCTTCTCTTCTCTTCCTCCTCTAGACCCTTGGTCTTCTCCCAGTTGGTCTGTCCCACACTCCTGGGGGGGGAGTGTGGTGGGATCTTACTAGGCTTCACTGGAGTAGCCTTTTCCACCTAGAATGGAGCGACCTTGGAAAATCAGCTCTTCTGTTGTTTACATGGACTGTCTCATAACTTCAACGCATTATTATGTTCCGGAATATTCTGTGGTTTCCTCTATTTCACCAAAAGTCTCCTCCTCCTGGGGAGGAATAAGCTAAAAGAGGAAATCCTGCAGTGCCTCTTAACAACAAGCAGCTGGGCCTTTACTCTAAGAAACGAGATCAGCTCCTCGTGCTGCTGACGGGAAGCCCTTCTCAAACACTGCTGTGCACACAGCCCGACCCACCCGCGAGCGACTGACAGGAACCCTACCTAGGTCAATTGACTCCAGGGGCACTCGAAGGTCACGGAGGGCCTCTTCCTCTCTCACCGAAACAGAGAGTGTTAGGCTGCTTCTGGACCAGGAGGATGCTCTGCCTCCGAGTCAAACAAAGGTCACATCTTCCAGGTGCAGGCAGCCACAGTAGCCAGGTTCTAAGTGGGAGAGGAGGGAAGTTCTTACCTACTATTTCTGCACCCACTCCCTCCACAGGGGCCCCTTATCAACCTGCTACACACCTCTTCTGCCTGGATGTAACAATCTGCTTTTCACCTTGCTCTGCTATTCCTGGGCCACACAGCAGAGACTCCGGACCATTTTGTCTGAGGCTTGAGATAACCAACATTCTATAAGTGTTCTCCATAGAAACAAAATCCATAGCAGGGATGGGTGGGTGGGTGAAGGTGTGTCTGTCTCTGTGTGTGTAAGGATGGGGGTGGGGAAGAGAAAGAGGATGGCTCGGAGCAGAGGTGGGGAGGGGATCTTAGAAATTAGTTCACATGATTATATGGTTGTTTTTCACTAAATCATAGTCAACTCTTTGCAACCACAGGGACTGTAGCCTTCCAAACTCCTCTGTCCATGGGATTTCCCAGGTAAGAATACCAAAGTGGGTTGCCATTTCCTTCTCCAAGGAATCTTCCTGACCCAGGGATTGAACCCTCATCTCCTGAATTGACAGGCAGATTCTTTACCGCTGAGCCACCGGGGGGTCCTCACATGATTATAGGGACTGGCAAATTCAAATAGGGGGCGAGCTGGCAATTCCAGCAAGAAGTTGATGGAACTGTAAGTAAGATGGAAGTCCTCTTCAAGGGACCTGAGTCTTTTCTCTTAAGGCTTTCAGTTGATTGGATGACACCCACCACATTATGAGGAGTCATCTACTTTACTCAAAATCTACCAATTTAAATATTAATCAGAGCTTTCAAAAATGCCTTCATAGGGACTTCCCTAATGGTCTAGTGGCTAAGACTCCATGCTTCCAATGTACAGAGCCCAGGTTCGATCCCTGGTTAGGGAACTAGATCCCACATGCTGCAGCTAAGACTTCTCATGCTGCAAATAAAAGATTCCACATGGCAGAAGACCCACCTGGCACAGCCAAATAAATATGTTTTAAATGCCTTCATAGTAGCATCTAAACTGATACATGACCAAGCAACTGAGCACCAGAGCCCAGTCCAGCTGACACAAAATGAACCATCACAACCTGGGTCGGGGAGGCTGGTGGCCACAGAACCTCTAAGTGAGAGAAAGGAGTGCATCCGCACGGGTGCACCCCTCCCCAGTGGAAACCCTGAAATCCTTCAAAAAGCAATTTGGAAAAAGGAGGGGGAAGGGCAAAGAGTGGGAGCTCCACAGCAGTAATTGTCTAGAAGGGCCAAGCCTCACAGTCAATATTATTCTGAGCACAACACCCACTTTCTTAAGCCACTGGATAAATTCTTCATCCTCTTTAGGTTTAGGCAATTCAATTTAGTATCATATAAATTGCTCACGAGAGACAAAAAATTACTTCAAATAAATCTAAAGCTTCACACATACATCACTTCAATTCATAATATTATAGTAATATTAGTATTGCAATTTTGCAACTGTTTTAATTGCAGAACAAAGCAAATAAACAAAACATATTGATGCTATTAGAAACCAAGATTTTTAGCATAAAAGAGATGCACATATAAAATAAAAACAGAGTTAATGGGGAAAAAATCCTGCAATGTTAAATTGGAATTGTCAATTCAAATGCATGATTATTTTCTTTAGTGAGTTTTCTACCTTTGCCCACCAAAGGGAACTAAAAGCAATGACTTCCCAGTATCAATGAGCACCACTAGCATGCAGACCTTGGTTTTTAAAAACTATTCCTTATTCAAAAGCATGAGGGCTCCTCAGAGAGATGGCAGATTCCAGGGCTAGGTCAGAGAACATACAAAATGAGCCCAGGACATCTTCTGCCAGAAAGTAAAAAGTACACCAACACCAATGGGGTTATCACCAAGAAAACACTGTTCGGCAGTATTGAATAAAGTTGAGTACATGCTATGAACAAGCAATTCCACTGTTAGGTATATGTTCCCCACCTCCAAAAACAAAAAAAGCAAACAAAACTCAACAATATGTTCACCCAAAGACAAGTATCAGAATGTCCATAGCAGCACTGTTTTAATAGAACCCGGAATCAGCCTAAATGCCCACCAACATTAGAATGGATAAATTACAGGAGGGATGAAAAAGAACTACAACTACACACACCATAGATGAATCTCATGAACATGATGATGAACACAGAAGCCAGACACATAAACACACTATATGCTCTATGATCCTATTTATACAAAGTTCCCAAACAGGCAAACTGATCAAGTTTAAAAGTAAGACTCTTAGTGGTTACTCTTGTGGGGAAAGATAGGAAGAGGGTGTGATGGAGGCTCCTGGGGTAATTGCATTGTTCTGTTTCTTGATCTGAGAACTGGTTACACAGGTGTTTGCTCTGGGAAATTTTTGAACTATAGACTCAATCTTTTGTATATTTCTCTATGTAATTCAATTAAAGTTTTTTACTTTTAAAAAAGCCAGCTTGAAGGGGCTCCCACAGGCCAAATTTAGTATACTTGAATATCAAAAAGGATAATGATTGTAGCTGGTTAGTAAATAAAAATACTTGTGTCCAGGGAAGGTGAGAGTATGAACAGGACAGATCTTCTTTACAAAAGAAAGTCAAATAAATGTGGAAGTGATACCAAAACTCAAGTCCATGTGCTCGTCACACAGTGAGGCCAAACATACCAAAACTTTGGAGTTTGGAACAGAGAAACGTATGTTGTAGGGCCCTGCAAGGAGATGGGTGGTAGCTCATGACTTAAAATTCCAAACTCCCCAAAAACTTTCAGCAAAGCCCTTTTCTAGGAAAGGTGACAGAGGGGTGTGGTTAGCTGCTGCAAACTTGGTATCAGAGACTTTGTTCTGGAGGTCAGATCATGGTCAAGGAATGATGTTCTCGTAAATCTTTACCAAACGAATGTTATTCCCTGTTCTGACAAGAAAGGCCAGGGTCCCAAAGCACAGCTTTGTCCTTCTGAGGTCCCGGTCCTGGCTGAGGAGGCAGATCTCAGCTGGCAGCTCCCTCAGGCCAGGTCCCCAGACCCTGCACAACTGTTATCACTGAGGGAGCCAGGCGCCCAGGACGCAACCAACCCTTAGGTTCCTCAGGCTGCCCAAATGGTGGGGGCCAGGGCCCATAGACTGTGTCCTGTGCGGACTGCCATTGCCATTAGGTCAGAGGTGAGGAGGGGGAAGAGGTTCACCACCGCCTCAAGGCCTGGGCCAAGGCCAGTGGGTGGCCCTAGCAAGTGCTCTGGAGCCCTGCAGGACACAGCCTCCAGCCTGTCCCCTGGGCCCCCACAGCACACCTGCTGCCCTGAGGCCAGGTAAGCTGGAGAGAAGGATCCACCTCTTACCTCACTGTCCACCTGAGGACCACCACTCCACTGCTGGGCGACTGTTGGCTGAATCCTCTCAACTAACAGTCTCTCCCTGACAGCTGGTTGCTTGTGGGCGGGGCTCACTGCAGTGCTGACCAATGACTGAGCAGGACCACCAAACGGTCTCTGACAGTTAGTTGCTTGTGGGCGGGGCCCACTGCAGTGTCGACCAATCACTGAGCAGGGCCCCCACAGGTCCAATGGCAACCAGAGTTGGATGCGACATAGTGGCACCACAGCAAGGGCTGCAGACTTAGGGCTGCACTCTGCCATACTCTGTTACAGAAAGAAAGACAAGATTAGATCACCATTTATACTCACCCTCCACGTAATACTTGACAGAGGTTAACAATCACCAGTGGCTAAAACCATTGGATTAAAACTTGTTAGCAGCACCAAGGTATCATCTCAGGGACCACTTACCTCTGGAAACAGGGGCAATAGTACATTTGCGATGAAGAGGTGATGCAGAGGTCTGGTGTGACCACCTTAATCCAGTGATTGAAAACAGCATCACAAACAATGGAATACTGTGACATTGTGTGCCTCCTGATAGGATGCAAATTAAACAAAAAAATAATATAAGGCAGTGGGTCTTTCTGGCTGTATTAAAGTCACCTGAGCAGATTTCAAAACTCCCAAAGCCTAGGCCACACTGCCAGACCAAGTATATCAGAATCTCTGGGGTGGGCCCCATGTATCAGTATTTTTTAAAGCTTCCAAGGTAATTGCAATGTGCAAAGTATTCCAGACAAAAAAATGTATAGACTGAGTCTAACTTCTAATTTATAGGATCCACAGGATAGAGCAGTGGTTCTTAGTGCTGACTACTTAACCAGAATCACCTAGAGAATTTTGAAACCAGGGTCACCTGAGCTTCAACTCCAGAGATTCTAATTTAATTGGTTTAGAGTGGAACACAGGCATCGGTATTCTCTTTTCTTGGCTTTAAATTTGATTTAAATAATTCCAGTGAGAACAGAGTGGGCCAATTAATCCCCCTTCCTTGTACTGTCAATTAATCGAGACAGGTGGTTCCGATGTGCAGCCAGGGCAAAGAATGACCAGGACAGAGGAAAAAATGAACATCATGAGGAAACAGAAATCTAGAATGTGGGACATTTGTACAATCACTAGCATAGATTCTTCAAAAGGTCAATGTCATAGGAGAAAAAAAGAGGGAGAGGAACTAGTCTACGTTAAAATAAATACCAATCATTTAAAAAAGTAATTTTTTAAGTTGTAGATGGGGAGGGATTTAAACATTAAGTTGATTTTATTTTTCTTCTTCATTAAGTTGATTTTAGAAGGCTTTCTTAGTAGGTATAATGACATTGTGGGTCTGAAAACAAATATCTTTTTTCTTAAGTGATGTATGTTAAATATTGAGAAGTGATGTGTCATAATGTGTATGCATGTATCCATGCTCAGTCGCTTCAGTCCTGTCTGACTTTTTGTGACCCCATGGACTGTAGCCCACCAGGCGCCTCTGTCCATGGAATTTCCCAAGCAAGAATACTGGAGTGGGTTGCCATTTTCTTCTCCAGGGGATCTTCCCAGCTCAGGGATCAAACCCAGGTCTCTTACATCGCCTGCACTGCATGTGGATCCTTTACCCACTGAGCCACCTGAGAAGTCTATCATAATGTGTATATAACTTTAGACTTCTGGTACTAATGTTGGGCTGCACCCTGCAGGCCTGTAAGCCTTGTAACTGTCCAGCCAGGAGACCGAAGAAAATGCCTAGAGACAGTGACAGAGACACTAATGGCTTGTTGGATAGCTAATCTTACAAATTGGAAGCAAAAAGTCCTGGAGAAACACTCCACCATGGGCAGAAGGCAGGACACAGCAGAAATCTTCTCTACTCGAGGAAGAAGAAGGCTACCATTTCCAGGGGGGAACTGACATAACTAACATCAGGCTAGCTCATCAGTCACCAAGGAAACCAGTGGCTGGGGCAGGGGGCAATCACATAGGTAGTTACTCAATAAGCCCTAAGATCAAGAGGATTGGGAAGGAACCCGCCTGCCAATGCAGGAGACATAAGAGACAGGGGTTTGATCCCTGGGTTGGGAAGATCCCCGGGAGGAGGAAATGGCAACCCACTTCAGTATTCTTGCCTGGAGAATCCCATGAACAGAGAAGCCTGGCAGGCTACAGTCCATAGGGTCGCAAAGATTCAGACACAACTGAAACGACTTATCACACACACACTTGAGTAGGGTGTAGGTGAAGCAGAGACTGGTCGAACAGGGGATAAACAAAGAGCAAGAGAACAGCCATCCTGAGTGGCCTGATCATATAGCTAATCTCTCAGTTTTCCTGAATGTTTGAAATAGTTTATATAAGAAAATGTTGAGGAAATGGGACTGTTGCCCACACTGTGTGGTGTGCAGGATCTCAATTCCCCAACCAGAGATAGAACCTATACCCCCTGCAGGGGAAGCATGAGTCTTACCACTGAACTGCCAGGGAAGTCCCAATTTTTTTAACTAGAGATTTAAAAAAAAAAAAAAAAACAACCTACTCAGCAGTCCTTGCAACTTCCATCTGTATTAGCTCTCTCTTGAGAATTCTCCAGTAAAAACAAAACTCACAACTCAACCTTACACAACCAACCTCACACCCCACCCAACAATCAAAGCTGTATTTCTCAACCTTTGCCCACTCCATTTCTCCTATTCAGTAGGAGTTATCTGGGAAAGATCTCTTACTCAAATGAGCTTGAAAAATGCTGGGTTATACCAGGTTTCCTTGCTACCTGATGTCTCATAAATCTTAATAGATTAACCTGCATTGGCCATTGGGGTCAGGGAAGAACTCTTGCCTGGTAAAACATCAATTCTTAATGTTTCCAGCCCTTTATGGACAACAGACACCTTTTGTTCCAAAAGATCTTGTAGGTGAAATGTCCTACAAGCATTTAGGGAAACACTAGCATGAGACAACTTCTCCCTCATTTTCCAACTCCTCTATCTTTGATTAACCAAAGAGCCCCTGGACTTCCAAATGGATCTTAATGGCACATTGGCAAACAGATGAAGATTTATCTCCCAACAACTACAATTTCCTATTCACCAAAATACTAAATTTTTTTCAGGAACCTATTTTCTCAAATGTTTATGACTGTTCTATGTAATTTCTATGCAAGCTTTGCTTCAAATGCACTCAAGGTGTCTGCTTTAAAGTATGAATTCCTCTCTCTCCTACACTGCTGGTGGGAATTTAAGTTCGCACATCCACTACGGAAAACAGTATGGAGGTTCCTCAGAAAACTGAAGATAGAGTTACCATATGATCCAGCAGTCCCACTCCTGGGCACACACTTGGACAAAATTACAATTCAAAAAGATACATGTGGGACTTCCCTGGTGGTCCAGTGGTTAGGACTATGTGCTCTCTCTGCCAAAGGCCTGGGTTTAATCCGTGTCAGGGAACTAAGCTCCTACAAGCCATGTGGTATGGCCAAATATATATATATACATGCACCCCTATGTTCATAACAGCACTATTCACAATAGTCAAGACATGAAAACAACCTAAATGTCCATCAACAGATGAACAGATTAAGAAGATGTGGTACATGGGACTTCCCTGGTGGTCCAGGGACTGAGACTCCAAGCTCCCAATGCAGAGGGCCCAGGTTTTGTCCCTGGTCAAGGAACTAGATTCCACATGCTGCAACGAAGAGTTTTCCATACCGCTAAAGATGCCACATACTGCCAAAAACAAAGACCCTGTGTGCCACAACTAAGTCCCAGTACAACCTAATAAATAAATAAACATTTTAAAAAGAAGATGTGGTGTGTGTGTATATATATATATATATACACACACACAATGGAATACTACACAGCCATTAAAAAAGAACAAAATAATGCATTTGCAGCAACATGGATACAACTAGATATTACCATACAAAGTGAAGTAAGTCAGAAAGACAAAGACAAAAAAAAAAAAAGATAAAAAAAAAAAAGAAAGACAAAGACAAATATCATATAGCATCACTTACAAGTGGAACCTAAAATGTGGCACAAAGGAACCTCTCTACAAAACAGACTCACAGATACAGAGAACAGACTTGTGGTTGGCAAGGGAGACAGAGGCAGAGAAGGGATGGATTGGGAGTCTGGGGTAAGCAGATCCAAACTATTACATTTAGAATGGATTAAAAACAAGGTCCTACTGTGTAACACAGGAAACTATATCCATCTCTGCGTACATACCATAATGGAAAAGAATATTTTAAAAAACAGTGTATATATGTGTATAACTGAGTCACTTTGCTATACAGCAGAAAATCAGTACATTATAAATCAACTATACTATAATAAAAAAAAATTTAATATTTAAATAAATGAGTTCCTAAAAGACCACCCCATGTGGCCTCTTCCATTCTGCATCCAGGATGTCACCACCCACCACAAAAAGAATATCTGTTGATACCCAAACAGCAAGAAAGAAATGGATAAGGACTCTTGTCCATGGTGCCCCCACCATCCCAGTCTCCATGGTATGGTGGTATCCCAGTATTCCCCCCTCAAGGTGTGACCCTCTCAAGGTGTGTGTTATGATCACAGTTGAGGTTCCTAAGAGTCAGAGAGCCTACGAGGCTTGTGTGTGTGTGTGTGTGTGTGTGTGTGTGTGTGTGTGCACGCGTGTGCACGCACTCAGTCGTCTCTAGCTCTTTGTGACCCCATAGACTGTAGCCTGCCAGGCTCCTCTGTTCATGGGATTTTCTAGGTGAGAGTACTGGAGTGGGTTGCCATGCCCTCCTCCAGGGGATCTTCCCAACCCAGGGACTGAACCTGTGTCTCTTGTGTTTCTTGCATTAACCACTGCAGCACCAGGGAAGCCCCATGAGGCTTGCCCATAGCCAAACAGTGGAGAAGCAGCTTGGCTGGGCTCTGAGCCCCAGAGCCGCCCTCACAACAGTCACCACTGCGCCTCCTGAAACTCCAGCCTTAATCCGCTTCTCCAGCTCCTGCTTTGTCACTCACAGTGCTACACACAGTGTCAAAGGGAATTTCAGTTCTTCCAGGAGCAGCAGACTCGAGTGGCGACCTGTGCTTTTACGTGGCCCAAGGAAGCTGGCAAGTGGCAAGTACAGATTCATCAGGGGAGTAATGCTTTGACTAAGCTAAGTTGGTCAGCTCTGTGGTGCATCCAACCTTAAAAATTAGCTTAAGAATGAAGGGCTAATGACAAGTGTGAAGACGAAGGAGCTTAGGGAGCCACCACCCAGAACTACTCAAAACTGCCTGGCCAGGGCTCACCCTGAAGTCTTCCAAACCTTGAGGGCACCTGAAACCCTCTTTGAACTCAGAATAGCCTGGCAATTCCCCATTCACTCCCTCCCTGCAAAACACAGACGCACTCCCAAGAAAGGCATATGGACTCCATTCTACTATGGCCAAGTTAAGATGAAAAACTGACCTTAGATTAAAGAGATGAGAATTCACTCTTAATAGATCTCAGACTGGTATGGACTCTTCCATGGTCAAGGGTAGGAACAGCTCATATTTCCCCATTTGTTCTGGGGAAAAGGAGACCTCATACCACTCTGCAACTCTAGAGCCTGCACCAGAGCCCCAGGCTCTTGGGCTGAAGTCACAAGTCAGTTACTGGAGCCCACATCTGCCACCTGCGTAGAGCTGACAGTCAGTCTAGAATTTAAATTCCTACCCAGGATCTGAATCAGCTTGTGATTCAGATACATAAAGTCGTGGAGTGATGGAACAATGAAATCTGAAGTTCAACTCCAGGCCATGCAAAACTAGTTCCTCAGCTTACATGATTGCTTTGCCGATGGACATTGACATCTGTTTTAAGAAATACTTTTAAGCAATGTAAATTCCTGCTGTTCAGGAAGCATTTCCCAACCACCTGCTCCGTACCTGCTCTGTGTTATGTGACATCCACTATCCCAGTACTTTAGAGACAGTTGTGTCCAAATATGGCAGTCTTCCCTCCTCCAGAAGCCCCCCAAATGATAGACAGATTCTTATTATAAATTAAGTTGAAAGAGGTTCTGAACCCTGAGACATCAAACAGAAGGGCTTTACAGCAAAGTCTCAGAATATAAAACTACTCTCAACCACATCCTGTCTAGTCTTTCATGGGATGGAAATGCCTAACATGTTGGTTGGGCTCTCCTGGTAACTATTTATCAAAGGAAAGAAAATTCTGGAACATGACAAATGGCCAAAGGCTCTCTCAGCCTGTTCTCCTAGACTCTTCAGGGACTCTGCCCACCTGCTGAGAACATAAAGGCAGATAAGATAATACCAGTCTGCAAAGAACTCATAATCTACAGATGAGTGACACCCTGGCTTTAATTAAGCAGACCGTGATCATGGCCACAGCAGGGACACTTCACAGTGGTGTGCGTTCGCACACATTCCATCTCTACAGTGGGCAAAGCTACGCAAAGCAGTTCCTGGGCTTTTTACCACTGGAAATGTTGGGCAAGTGAAGGGAAGTGTGTACTAGGCAGAGAAAATCACGTCATCAAATGTACCAGCAGGTGAAAATGACCAGTGTGTGTGGGTGGGGGTACATGAGTACCAGCTGCTTGATAAGGAAATTATGTAGGAGATTCCAAGCCATCACAGCGCCTGGACTGAGGGGAGCACTCCTGGAAACTAGGTCACTGAGTCCTAAAAGTAGCACAATGCAATTGCTACATCCTAACAGCAGATGCAGATCCAACCAGTCCATCCTAAAGGAGATCAGTCCTGGGTGTTCATTGGAAGGACTGATGCTGAAGCTGAAACTCCAATACTTTGGCCACCTCATGCGAAGAGTTGACTCACTGGAGAAGACCCTGATGCTGGGAGGGATTGGGGGCAGGAGGAGAAGGGGATGACAGAGGATGAGATGGTTGGATGGCATCACCGACGCAATGGGCATGAGTTTGAGTAAACTCCGGGAGTTTGTGATGGACAGGGAGGCCTGGCGTGCTGTGATTCATGGGGTCACAAAGAGTCAGACACGACTGAGCGACTGAACTGAACTGAACTGAACAGCAGATGAGTTTATTCGATGTTTTAAATTAAACTAACTTTACCAACGTTGTCCACAAAATAAAAATGGCTGAAATCATTTATGCCCAACACTGTTGGACACCATCTCTTGAAAAACTCCCAAGAACTCCGTAAAAGAGGTACCACTGTTATGGCAATTTTACAGATCAAAAAACTGAGGCTCAGAGAAGTTCAGTAACTTAACTCAAAAATCACACAACTAGGAAGTGGAGGAGCTTGGATGTAAATTTCTTCAGTCCAGCTCCAAAGTCTATGCCTAATCATTTATGTTAAATACCGTAAGACACAACAAATAACAGTTCTGTTGTGTTCTGATCACTAGAAACAAACAAACAAAAAAAGGCTTTTATTTGGGTTTCAGAGTTACCACATTCTCACCAAGCTTTTATATTCCCCACAGCACACAACATATTGCTGGACACTACTGCTTATCATTCATCTTGATTTGTAAGAAACATGTAAGGTAACATTATACTGAAGTCCTGCTAATAAAAGAAAAATGAGAGAGAGAGAAGGGAAGAGATTTGATCAATGGCTTGGTCCCTGTCAGTCTGTACATCTGTGTCCCTTTCTTTCTTCTTCTCTTCTCTCCTCTCTCTCCCTCTCTCATTCTTTGTGTATCTTAATATGTCTCTCTTTCTACCTAGCTCCTCTTTTCATCTTTCACTCTATCACTATCTTAATCTCTCTGTCTGTGTGTGTGTGTGTTTTCCAGAGTGGCACAACTCCTCCTAGATCTTGAACAGACCAGTAACCTGGAATTGATTCGATAGTCCCACAGGAAGCTTGGAGTCCCCAGGAACTCAGGTTAACCACGAAAGGGCCAGTGAGAGTAGCAGTAAATAATGAGAACTCATGAGGCAGACAGACTTAAGCCCTTACAAGCTACACAACCTAAGGCAAGTTACAAACCTATTTAAACCTCAGATTCTTTACCTGTGAAACGGGTAATGTTGTAACCATCACATACTGCTATTGTGAGGATGAAATGCAATAATGGATATAAAGTTCTTAATACAGAGTCTGATCCATGTTAAGTAACTAACAACAATGCCAGGTGCTATTGTTACTATTATTATCCACAGGGTCTTATTTGCCTTTAGACTCTCAGAATCTAGCATAGCACTTGGGACCCAACTGGAGTTCAACATCTGCTCAGAGAAACAAGATAGAGACAAGCATACTGAGACAGAAGAACACAGGACGGAGAGAATAACAGCCAGGTAAAGAGATGAAAAGAAAGACGGAGAGACAAAGAGAGACACAAGAGAGGAAGGAAGACAGAGGTGGGCAGATGCAGAGTCTGACAAGCCAGTCAACCCCTGACCAAGTCTCTTTCTTTCCGTCTAAATTTCCCTTTAGTAGTATGGATCTAACATAATGTTTCCTTACTGGTTTCTCATAATTCAACATAGACAAACAAGGAAGTCATATTCTCCATCCCAAAACCAGGCTTCCCATGACAAAGAAGGGGAGTCGAGCAATAGAGGGACTCGGTATGCACATCCATCATGACACCACAGAAGCAGTGAGTGACCGGCTATTCACTGGAGCAGAAGCAGGCTGTCCTGGCCCTCTCTGAGGCATTCCTTAAGGAGAATAGTCCAGGGGGTATTGAGTCCATGACCTTGGACTCACTTGCCATGGACCTTTTAACTGAATGAGAAGGATATCCATTTCCCTCCCGGGCAGGGCTCCTAGGCAACACCATAGGAACTTTCCTCCACAAAGACAAAGGGCAAACTTTTATCCTCACGTCAAGGGAAACACAAAACTTCCACGGTGGTGCCGCAGATAAAAATCCACCTGCCCAAGAAAAGAAAAAAAAAATCCACCTGCCAATGAGGGGACATGGGTTGGATCCCTGGTCTCGGAAGATTTCACAGGCCGCGAAGCACCTAAGCCCATGCGCCACAACTCCTGAGCCGGTGATCTAGAGCCAGCAGGCTGCAACTCCCGAAGCCTGCACACCTTGGAGCCTGTGCTCCACAAGAGAAACCACGGCAACGAGAGGCCTGCGCACCGCAGCAAAGAGCAGCGCCTGCTCGCCACAACTAGAGAAAGCCCGAGTGCAGCAAAGGAGACCCAGTGCAACAAAAAGTAATTTTTTTTTTTTAAAGGGCCAAACAGCCCAGTCCTCCAAAGAAGATATTTAACTCAGTCAGGAGGACACCAGCGTCCTCTCTTTGTTGTGTTGACCTTCAGTACTGGCTGTAAATTGTGAGCTTTATAACATGTCACAGTACACTTCGATAAAACAAAGGTGAGTACGAATGAGATGGCTTTTGCAACAAGGCCATCTTTAGGGAACGAGTATTGAGCAAACCATTGTGGAGATGATATTTTCCATTCATGTGATCCCAGAGGAAGACTGAATCATCGGGAAAGAGCTGAAGCCCATCGGAGTTCTATGCTTGAAATTTCTAAACTACTCTCCACCCTGCTCTCCTGTCCTGCTAAGGACATCTCTGAGCGTGCATGGGAAGAAAGGGGAAGTTTACAACTGAATGTGAAGCTGACTTCAACCATCTGGACGTGCTCTCTTGCCTCCAGTCAGCACGCCGGGCCAGGGCCCCTCTCACCCCCCGTTACCCCTCACCCCTCTTACCACTTCTGAGCGGCATCATGCAGGCAGCCGCAGCAGCCGACTCGGGCCGTTAACACGGCTGCCACCGCGTCACTCAGCACCAAACATCCCCCAGCTCTGCAGTTCCAGCTGTTACAGGAATCTGGGAACTCTCCTCTGCCCTCCAGATAAAACCCACTTTATCAGCCAAACCACACCTGTGAGGACCTGGAGGCTGGGCTGTAGTGCACTACTGTGGACCCTGACAAGGTTCGTCTCCAATGGGGGCCTCTTCTAGGGCCTTCTCATTTCATTTCAGAATCATTCCTTAGGGGAAAAAAAAAAAAAAAAGAGGCTTCCTAGGAGCAAGGAGTCACTCAGTCCGCCTCCTGACTACAGATCTCTGGCAGAGGAAATCACCAAAGCCAGTAAACTGGTAGTTTAGAAGTACAGCTACTTTTAGAGATGGATGGTGCTGACGGTTGCACAAGAATGTGAATGTACTAATGCCACTGACCTATACACTTTAAAAGGGCTAACATGATTATATATATTTTACCACAATTTTTTTTTTTGGTTCCAAGGTTTGTTTTGTTTTGTTTTTGGATTTGTTGTTATTTTGCTATATATTAGGTCCTCATTCATGATCTATCTTAAACATAGCAGTGTGTGCAGGTCAGTCCCAAACTCCCAGATTCTCCCTCCCTTGCCCCCAGCCCCAGCCACCATTTTTCAAAGTGAAAAAAAATTAAAAATAAACTGAATGCAACACATTTTTTTTAAAAAAAGGAGGTACACCTAAGTCCCAGGTGGTCTAATGATCACTGATGTAGTATTATTCAATTTTCAATTGAAATATAGTTGTTATACAATATCATAAAAGTTACAGGTATAACACTGAGGAAACCAGATCTGAAAGAGACACGTGCACCCCAATGTTCATCGCAGCACTGTTTATAATAGCCAGGACATGGAAGCAACCTAGATGCCCATCAGCAGATGAATGGATAAAGAAGCTGTGGTACATAAACACCATGGAATATTACTCAGCCATTAAAAAGAATTCATTTGAACCAGTTCTAATGAGATGGATGAAACTGGAGCCCATTATACAGAGTGAAGTAAGCCAGAAAGATAAAGAACATTACAGCATACTAACACATATATATGGAATTTAGAAAGATGGTAACGACAACCCTATATGCAAAACAGAAAAAGAGACACAGAAGTACAGAACAGACTTTTGAACTCTGTGGGAGAAGGTGAGGGTGGGATGTTGCGAAAGAACAGCATGTATATTATCTATGGTGAAACAGGTCACCAGCCCAGGTGGAATGCATGAGACAAGTGTTCGAACCTGGTGCACTGGGAAGACCCAGAGGAATCGGGTGGAGAGGGAGGTGGGAGGGGGGATCGCGATGGGGAATACGTGTAAATCTATTGCTGATTCATGTCAATGTATGACAAAACCCACTGAAAAAATAAATAAATAAATTTAAAAAAAAAAAAGAAAAAAAAAAAGTTACAGGTATACAATAGTGAGTCACAATTTTTAAAGGTTATAGCTATAAAATATTGGCTATATTCCCCATGTTGTACAATATATCCTTGTGGCTTGTTTTATACATTATAGTTTGTATTTCTGAATCCCCATCCCTATATTGTCCCTTCCTCCTTCCTTCTCCCCACTAGATTGTTCCCTATATCCGGGAGTCTGTTTCTTTTTTGTTATATTCACTAGTTTCTGTTTCTTTTTTGCTATATTCACTAGTTTGTCAAATTGTTTAGATTCCACATATAAGTGATACCACACAGTTTTGAGGCTTCCCAGGTGGCGCAGTGGTAAAGGTTCCGTCTGTCAATGCAAGAGATGCAAGAGACTGGCGTTTGGTCCCTGGGTCAGGAAGATCTCCTGAAGGAGGAAATGGCAACCCACTCCAGTATTCTTGCCTAGAAAATTCCATGAACAGAGGAGCCTGGTAGGCTACAGTCCATGGGGCACAAAAAGTTGGACACGATTGAGCACACACACACATACATGCATATAGTATCTGTCTTTCTCTGTCTGACTCAAAGTATTATTATGTTTAAAGAGAATCTCAGTAGCACAGAAAGCTAACCAGTAGTGAGGGTTTGTAAAAATCAAAAGTAAGAAAATACATGCTCATATAATCAAAAATGCCCTTAAATTAAAAATCAACACACTCTGTCTGGTGTATGAGTATTTTCTACCAGTACGATTTTCCAAAGAATGTTACAAAGCTTTTCTTTCAGAAACCGGTTCTTCCACAATTGCAACTTGAAGAACATTCAGATCACAGGAGTGGCCTATAAGGGTTTCCAGTTCTAACAGTAACATGTTCAACAGGCTACTTTCATGGTACCTCTCTGAAAATGAAGACACAGTCTCCCATTACATAAGTGGAAAATATTATTTGCATTGGCAGATGGTAAAGTTAAGGCTTGGAAAATCTAAAAGACTGCACTGAAATCATCCCATGAGAAGAGAACTTCAGATTCTAGATCCTGAACTCCAGGCTCAGAGGCCATGCTTTCCCTGCCTTCTGGCTTGAGATCATTTAAGAAACAGAGGTCGCTCATTGTTAATTATAATAAGAAATTTCAGTAACTGTTCACCACATAAACACCTACTCTCTTGAAGTGTGCCTATTAACTCACTCTTTGCCAGGAGACTCCAACGCAAGAAGCCCCAAACGGGAAAAGCTGGGAATGAAGCTTACCTTTAGGAAAGGGAAAAGGCATGATTTATTGCTCACACTTGTCAGTTTCACCCACAAAGAGTACTGAGTGACCTATAGAAGGTCTTGGGGCAGGGCAGGGGAACAGCTCCAGCACAGGTCAGGTTCTAACATGTCAGGTACAAGCAGCAGAACACATCGGTCAGGAGCAATCTTGGAGGCAGAAAGCCCAATGGCAAGCCCAAGAAAGAGAACAGATTATGACCATCTCTCAAGCAGCTACCCATAGAAAGAGTTTTTATCCTGATACCAAACCAAGATGCACCAAGAAAAGAGAGATAAACGCAATGCGCACAGTTCCCTGCCATGCTACCTACAAAGGTGTCTGCATCTGCCCTGGATTTCACAACTTCCCTACAGTCTCTGCAGAAAAAAAAACATAAACCTCTTCCCACAAAGGATAATAATTTCCTTTGAGTTCTGGTTCCCACCTTCCCCTCCTCCTCAAAGGCATGCACCAGCTGTTTATCATCTCTGTTTCTTTCACCTTTCCCTTTCTATTGCCACATTTCTTTCACCACCATGATTCTAAAGGTTTGTGGCTCAAAAGGCTCTTTCTTTGAGAAGCGGGGAAGTTCTGCATGTCATTCCTAAGGGGCTGATAGATCCCTAGGCTCACTGAGCTCTTCCGTTTCCTAAGAGACGGAAGTCTCTTCCATCTCAGACCTTGGCTGCTCATGGACACCTCTCCTTCCTTTCCAAGCAAGCTTCTAGCACACACACCTCTCCACTCCCTATCTCCTGTTTCCTCCTCTATCCACTGCCTTCACTCCACCAAAACTAATCCTGTAATGTGTGTGCTTAAGCACTCCGCTGTGTCCGACTCTTTTACTACCCCATGGACTGTAGCCCGCCAGGATCCTCTCTCCATGGGATTTCCCAGGCAAGAATACTGGAGTGAGTTGCCATTTCCAACTCCAGGGGAAACCTGGGGATCGAACCCACGTCTTCTGTGTCTCCTGCATTGCAGGACGACTCTTTACTGCTGAGCCATAGGAAAGGCCAATCCTGTTGAAATTACCACTGACATTTCAAATGCCAAACTCAGTGGATACACTTTTCTCTCTCATTTGACTTCCTGCTGTATCTCACAGTGACCCATCCCCAGTAGACTAAAACTTCCTCAAATGTCTTGACGTCACAGCAATAAAGCCCTCACAGAGTCTGATAAACAATTTTTCCTTCCCTAGGAAATGTTCGAACCACCCTCCTGGGCCCCAGCTCCCAAGTTTTTGTACTTACATGCCTCCACCTCCCCACCGTGGTCAATCAACCCAGAGATGGGCCTCGCCAAGCAGTACCTATCAGTGATTTCCCTGAGAATTTTTCAATAGAGAAGGAAGACAAAAAATGTCTTGGATCTCCCACAATGTTTGGTAACACATTTCAAATACATGCTCATACCTACATGCCTGACTCCCTTGTATCTTTAAAATACATTTCCAATTTTCCTCCCACCAGTTTGCACTAGGTTTCTGTCACCTGTCACCCCAAAAGGGTCCTAACCAATCTAAACATTCTCTTATCTCTAATCCACCTTCCCAGTCTCTGGCTGCTCCCTTCAGTCTTCTCAGCAGGCAACTCTTTCTGTCCATCCCTCAAATATGGCCTTATCTATCACAATTCTAGGGGACAGTGGATGGTGAGACAGAAACATAACTGTTATCAGTGAACCAGATTGACCCAAGCAAGGCTTTGAATTTCACTGAACCCCACCCGGCCTCACTCAGAACAAGCTATTTGCAGTACAGGTTTCTATGGGAAAAGAGAATCAAGAAAAAAAACTGAAATTAACAGCTGCAAAGTTGATTTAGTAAAGTATCAGTCACTCAGTTGTGTCCAGCACTTTGTGACCCCACGGACTGCAGCCTGCCAGGCTCCTCTGTCCATGGAAGTCTCCAGGCACAAATACTGGAGTAGGTTGCTATTCTCTTCTCCAGGGGACCTTCCCAACCGAGGAAGTTCTTCAAACCAGGTCAGTTCTTCAAACTAGGTTTCCTTCATTGGAGGCAGATTTTTTTTTTTTTTTTTTTAACCATCCAAGCCACCAGGGAAGCCTGCAAAGTTGACTTCAGTTCAGTTCAGTCGCTCAGTCGTGTCCATCTCTCTTGCAATCCCATGAATCGCAGCATGCCAGGCCTCCCTGTCCATCACAAACTCCCGAAGTTTACTCAAACTCATGTCCATCGAGTCGGTGATGCCATCCAGCCATCTCATCCTCTGTCGTCCCCTTCTCCTCCTGCCCCCAATCCCTCCCAGCATCAGGGTCTTTTCCAATGAGTCAACTCTTCGCATGAGGTGGCCAAAGTACTGCAGTTTCAGCTTCAGCATCAGTCCGTCCAGTGAACACCCAGGACTGATCTCCTTTAGGATGGACTGGTTGGATCTCCTTGCAGTCCAAGGGACTCTCAAGAGTCTTCTCCAACCCCACAGTTCAAAAGTATCAATTCTTTGGCACTCAGCTTTCTTCACCATCCAACTCTTACATCCATACATGACCACTGGAAAAACCATAGCCTTGACTAGACGGACCTTTGTTGGCAAAGTAATGTCTCTGCTTTTTAATACGCTATCTAGGTTGGTCATAACTTTCCTTCCAAGGAGTAAGCGTCTTTTAATTTCATGGCTGCAATCACCATCTGCAGTGATGTTGGAGCCCCAAAAAATAAAGTCTGACACTGTTTCCCCATCTGTTTCCCATGAAGTGATGGGACCAGATGCCATGATCTTAGTTTTCTGAATGTTGAGCTTTAAGCCAACTTTTTCACTCTCCTCTTTCACTTAGGCTAGGCTATATTTTAAAGATCAGAGATGCAGAATATATATCACTTTGTAGAAAAGACCGGGATGTGTGTGTGTGTGTGTGTGTGTGTGTGTGTGTGTGTGTATGTGTGTGTGTGTGTATCAGTTCAGTTGCTCAGTCATGTTCAACTCTTTGCGACCCCATGGACTGCAGCACACCAGGCTTCCCTATCCATCACCAGCTCCTGGAGCCTACTCAAACTCATGTCCAGTGCAACAGTGATGCCATCTAACCATCTCATCCTCTGTCATTCCCTTCTCCTCCTGCCTTCAATCTTTCCCAGCATCAGGGTCTTTTCAAATGTGTCAGTTCTTCACATCACATGCCAAAGTATTGGAGTTTCAGCTTCAGCATCACTCCCTCCAATGACTATTCAGGACTGATTTCCTTTAGGATGGACTGGTTGGATCTCCTTGCAGTCCAAGGGACTCTCAAGAGTCTTCTCCAACACCACAGTTCAAAAGCATCAGTTCTTCGGCGTTCAGCTTTCTTTATAGTCCAACTCTCACATCCATACATGACTACTGGAAAAACCATAGCTTTGACTAGATGGATCTTTGTTGGCAAAGTAATGTCTCTGCTTTTTAATATGCTGTCTAGGTTGGTCGTAACTTTTCTTCCAAGGAGCAAGCATCTTTTAATTTCATGGCTGCAGTCACCATCTGCAGTGATTTTGGAGCCCAAGAAAACAAAGTCTCTCATTGTTTCCATTGTTTCCCTATCTATTTGCCATGAAGGGACGGGACCAGATGCCATGATCTTAGTTTTCTGAATGTTGAGTTTTGAGCCAACTTTTTCACTTTCCTCTTTCACTTTTATCAAGAGGCTCTTCAGTTCTTCTTCGCTTTCTGCCATAAGGGTGGTGTCATCTGCATATCTGAGGTTATTGATATTTCTCCCAGCAATCTTGATTCCAGCTTGTGCTTCATCCAGCCCAGCATTTCTCATGATGTACTCTGCATATAAGTTAAATAAGCAGGGTGACAATACACAGCCTTGACGCACTCCTTTTTCTATTTGGAACCAGTCTGTTGTTCCATGTCCAGTTTTAACTGTTGCTGATTGACCTGCATACAGATTTCTCAGGAGGCAGGTAAGGTAGTCTGGTATTCCCACCTCTTGAAGTATTTTCCACAGTTTGTTGTGATCCACACAGTCAAAGGTTTTGGTGTAGTCAATTAAACAGAAGTAGATGTTTTTCTGGAATTCTCTCACTTTTTTGATTATCCAGCGGATGTTGGCAATTTGATCTCTGGTTCCTCTGCCTTTTCTAAATCCAGCTTGAATACCTGGAAGTTCACAGTTCACATACTGTTGAAGCCTGGCTTGGAGAATTTTGAGCATTACTTTACCAGTGTGTGAGATGAGTGCAATTGTTCAGTAGTTTGAATATTCTTTGGCATTGCCTTTCTTTGGGATTGGAATATATATGTGTGTGTGTGTGTGTGTGTGTGTGTGTGTGTGTGTGTATGATCCAAATATGCATATTTGTCAGATCCAATAATTTAGGCTGCTGCTGCTGCTGCTAAGTTGCTTCAGTCGTGTCCAACTCTGTGCGACCCCATAGACGGCAGCCCACCAGGCTCCCCTGAACCTTGGATTCTCCAGGCAAGAATATTGGAGTGGGGTGCCATTGCCTTCTCCAATAATTTAGGCAGTTTCTGATAAAATGATAGTCGAAAATCTAATCATACAAAGGGCCTGTTCCTGACATTAGAACCCCTCTGCCATGATGCAGTGGGAGGTACAAACGTCACTTATTGATGAGCTCGTGGACATAGCTGACCTAAATCTCACCATGGTCCAGAATGTGTAGTGTCCTGTAGAACAACTGGCTTGGACCCTCAAAGCCCTCAATGTCATGGAGACCAGAGGGAGATGGAGGGAGAAGAAGGGAGACTTTCTAGTCTGAGGCAACAGAAAGGTAATAGTCAAGTACAAAGCATGAAACTTGAGTGGAGCCTAGCTTTTAAAAAACTTCTTGGGAGGCGGGAGGGGGATCGGGATGGGGAACACATGTAAATCCATGGCTGATTCATGTCAATGTATGGAGAAAAAAAAAAGAAATTCTATCATCTTAATACACTCAGAAAAATAAATAGATAAAAAATAAAAAACTTCTTAAAAGAACAGTTTTAGGAATTTGAGTATAGCTGAGATTTGGAATGTTATTGAAATAATAAATTGAAGTGTAAAAACAATGTCATGTACACTGTTATTTATAAAATAGATAACTAAGAAAGACCTACTGTATAATATAGGAAGCTCTACTCAATAATCTGTAATTAACTGTATGGGGAAAGAATCTTAAAAAAGAGTTGATATATGTATGCATATGTGCTAAGTAGCTTCAGTAGTGTTCAACCCTGTGTGACCCCATGAACTGTAGCCCACCGGGTTCTTCTGTCCATGGGATTCTCCAGGCAAGAATACTGGAGTGGGTTGCCCTCCTCCAGGGGATCTTCACAACTCAGGAATCAAATCGAGTCTCTTATGTCTCCTGCATTGGCAGGCAGGTTCTTTAACACTAGCACCGCCTAAGAAGCCCTGATACATGTATGTGTGTAACTGACTCACTCTGATGTACACCTGAAGCTAACACAACACTGTAAACCAACTTTACTCCAATAAAAATTAAAACAAAACAAAACCTCACAATAGCATCATTGTCTAGGAAGATCTTCTTGCCCTTGAGAGAAGCTGAAATACTTAAGAGTTGAACTCACCTGGTATCTATCGCCTGGAGCTCCTTCCTTATCCCTCTTGTCTTCTGACTCTTCTAACTCAACCCTACTCATGCCCAGCTGCTCTGCTCACACTTACTTGCCACACCTATGGACAAGCAGAACGCCCTGATCAGTATCTCCAGCTTGGAACTCTCTTCTTGGTTCCAGAACTGTGCAGCTCCCTTTTTACTCAACATTCACACCTAAATGTTCCAGCAGCTCCTCACACTCATGTTATTCAAAGTCAAACACATCTTTCCCCTTTTCAATGCCTGCCACCCTTCCCCCACCCCCAAAAAAACTCTTCTGCTTTTTCTGTTTTCTCTATCTTAGTATGTCAACTTAGTAATGTCAAGTTGACCAAGCCAGAAACTTCCCTCTTTCTTTCCCCAACACCAAATCTTGTGTACTTCATCAGTCTCTCCTCTCCATCTCCTCCCCACTGCTCTATTCTTGCTGTCTTTGTCTCCCAAACTAAACATTATTGTCTCCCAAACCAAAGCATCCCCACTGGGCTTTCTTGTCTCCAGTCTTCCTGCCATCTATTTTCCACCCTCCCATCAAGAGTAGATTTGTAGATTTTTCTAACGTACAGGGAACTATATTCAATATTTTATAATAACCTATATGGGAAAAGAATCTGAAAAAGAAAAAAAAATAGTGATTCAGATATATATATATATATATATATATATATACACCACTTTGCTGTACATCTGAAACTAACACAACATTGTAAATCAACTATACTTCAATTTTTAAAAATCCATCAGTACACTGCTCAAAATTCTTCACTGGTTCCTTAGTGCCTCCAAGATAAAATCTAATAAACTTCTCTTGCATGACATTTGAGGTCTTTGAAGACCTTTGTTCCCACCTTCCTTCCAAGGCTCCTCTCCTACTAAGCAGCCCACTGTTGCAATCAGTTCCTCAAATATGCTATGCTCCTGTGGTCACTCTGAGCATCCCTCATCCTCCAGAGCTGCTGGGCATTTACACATGCCATCCTCTGAGCTTGGATGCCATGCTCTGCAACCTCTGGACCAACCCCCTTCCACACTGCCTACAAACAATCCTACTGGAGAAGACAGGTGTGTGAGAATGCCGCCCAGGTCAACTTCTGAGCTCCATTTCCCCTATGGCCCCATTGACGCCGACACACAACCATTTTAAAGCAATTTAGCTCACTACATTACGTTATTTGTTTATGTAATTGGTTTCCCTCAGACAGAAGATTCTTAATAACATGGAACTTTATTTTTAGTTTGTTTTTTTAAGGAACTAGTCCAATCCTATAGCTGGCAGACACTCACCAATTATTGATTTTAAAAAACTGACAAGGGGTGGGAGGGATGAACAGGTGGAGCCCAGTGAATTTTTAGAGAGGTGAAAGTGCTCTGTATGATACAATGGATATATGCCCTTAGACATGTATCCAAACCCAAACAATGTACAAAAGCAAGAGCTAACATAAACGACAGACCCTGAGTGATTATGCGTCAATGTAGGTTCATCAGTCGTACCAAATGTACCACTCAGTTGGGAGATATTGATAAAACAGAGTAGGCTGTATGTGTGTAGGAGCAGGGGGAATGTGAGGAAACTCTGTACCTTCTGTTCAATTTTGCTGTGAATCTAAAGCTGCTCATAAAAATTCTATGGAAAAATATATACACAAAGAGAGAAAAAGAGGGGGAAAGCACAGAAACAGAGAAAGAGATGAGAAATCGAATCCCAGATGAGAACATAAAAATCCCAGGATGGACCAGTGGAAAGCAGCTATTCAGTGCCGAAATGAAAAAAGAAATGGACAGCCAGAGATGACCATTGAGAAGAACTTGCTTAAAAACTAATTTAGATGAATAACCATGGAAGTAGTACTAACTAAGGAGCAGGAAAATTTTAAGGGGGAAATTAGAAATTCAGCCTCCTGCCTTCAACTGTAAGGGACAAGAAACTAGTCAAGTGGTAGAGATGAGAGATAAGCCAGGAATGAAGTGAACAATTTGAAAGTCCCTTGCACAGACATGGCAGAATAATTATTTAAACTGTGAAGGCAGTATTTTAGGTCTAAAATGTCACCACCATCAAGTTTAAGTTTTATTGTAGTCTGTTAGGGAAGGGTTCTCTGGAAATTATGAATAACTGCTTCTTGAAATGGAAACTCTGCAAAAACAATTGACATTTCTATAATCCTTAAGGAATAGGACTTAGAGGGAAAATGACTATGCAGGTGACTCTCTGAACATCAGTGTCTGAATAGCTAATATTCATCCTTGCTTTATGTCAGCCTCATTAATGAGCTTCTATTAAAGATAATGCCATACATGTAATTATATGGCACAGCATTATGCTAAATATTTAAGGCTATCATACTGCACCATCTCTTAGGTGTGGTGATATATCGCCCCAATTTGAATGTGTCAATTTTTCATAGATTTCATCTATATTCATGGCTCAAGGCCCTTTAGCAAATTAATAACCAAAAGAGAATGGACTCCTCTATTTATAAGTCTATAGTCGATTGCTTAGCATACTTCTCCACGCTTGCTTTATCTCTCAAAGTCCTATTGGGCTTTCTAAAAACTATGCCTACCCTTTGCTTTCTAATTGTCCTAGTTACCACATTAGATTTGTTTCCTAAATCTAATCACATGTCATTTCAAAATTGCATCACTCTTGTAAACTGAGTCATCAAAACAGATTATAAAGAAAATGAGAATATACTCTAAGTCAGATTAAACCAAACCCACAACCCTGCAGTAAAATCTCACTCATCTGCTTATTCTGCATTTTTAACATACAAAAAAAAACTCATCTTTATAAAGTTTCTAAGTGCTAACATGGTGTTTCATTCATTACTCCTTAGGAGAAAGCTTACAAAAAACAGTCAGCACTGTCCTAATTATATAATCAGGAAAACAGAGAAGACGAGAAACATTGGCCAAATTTCCATGACAAATAGCTGAATGGGGATTAAAATTCTGTGTTCACAGGCATTTTTCTCCTGCATACTTTTTTTGGTGAAAATTCTGTTGTCAGGTACGTGGCCTCCCCAAGGTTATTCACATCAATCATTAACCACCATTAAATCAATAAACTCCTGCTGCTTCCACCCTAAGCCCAACACACCCTTGGGAGAAGCAGCATTGTTAGAATTCAGTGCCTGACACCACTCTAAAAATGGCTGCCTCTCTGCTAAGGGTCCCCTCCTTAGGAATTCCCAAAGTTCATTTCTTTTACCCCGTCTTTTAAGTCAGACAAGCCCAAACATTCTCCTCCAATTTGATGAGAATCTATCCAGCTGACTTCATTTGTTGTAATAAAGAAAAAGCAGAAACTTTGTTCTATCCAAGTAGGTAATACTGTCCTGGACTCTGGGGCAAACCCTGTGGCTCTTGATAATGCCTGTCCTAATGCAGTAAACTCTGCCTTGGTATGTGGTATTGATGAAAAAAGGCTAGATTATTTCTTCATCGGTGGCTTTAGATCAAGGTGCTTGTTAAAATGCAAATTCCTATATATGGAATTTAGAAAGATGGTAATGACAACCCTATATGCAAAACAGAAAAAGAGACACAGATGTATAGAACAGACTTTTGAACTCTGTGGGAGAAGGTGAGGGTGGGATGTTTCAAAAGAACAGCATGTATATTATCTGTGGTGAAACAGATCACCAGCCCAGGTGAGATGCAGGAGACAATTGCTCAGACCTGGTGCACTGAGAAGACCCAGAGGAATCGGGTGGAGAGGGAGGTGGGAGTGGGGATCGGGATGGGGAATACGTGTAAATCTATGGCTGATTCATATCAATGTATGACAAAACCCACTGAAAAAATAAATAAATAAATAAAGGAAAAAAAAAAACCTTAAAATCAAAAGATCTTTCAGTATACATAATGTTTTCAAGGTAACAAAAATAACTTTGATGTTCTAATCTTTGTAATACATATATTAAGTATTCCAAGAAAAAAGCCATATAGCATTAATAAAACAAGTTGTAAAATGTTAACATAGCTACTTAACAATAATGATAAAATAAATAAACTTTTTGGACTAAAAAAAAAAAATGCAAATTCCTAGGTTCCAAGCTACCAAATCAGACTTTAGGGATGACAATGCTTCCAACAGCACTGCAACTAGAGAAAACCTGTGTGCAGCAAAGAAGACCCAGAGTATCCATAAATAAATAAATAAAAATTAAACCAACAGCACTGTGATTCTTCTGCAATCGCAAGGAGGAAAGCCTTAGGCAGGACTAAGGTTTCTCACACTAGACTGCATGCTTCTGAGAATAGGAAGCAAATTTTATTCATCCTCACAGCCCTAGTATCCAGCTGAGGTGCTTAACAATGTTCCGTGATTGAACACATAAGAATTGTGTTAATTGGGTGTGCAATATAAGTGTCCAAAATCTTTTGTTAGAATTGGCTCCTGCATAGTTACTGAGGGAGCAGTGTAAATACCTATAAACCCTTGGTACTGATGTTTAGCTTTGTCCTACTCCTCGTCTGCAGAGTGCAGGATTGAATGAGCCAAAGGCATGACCTCTGCAAAGCTCACATGTAGACTTTCTCTGGGAAAGATTGAGGGCAGGAAGAGAAGGGGGTAACAGAAGATGAGGTGGTTGGATGGCATCACCGACTCAATGGACATGAGTTTAAACAAACTCCAGGAGATAGAGGACAGGGAAGCCTGGCGTGATGCAGTCCATGGAATCACAAAGAGTCAGACACAACTGAGTGACTGACCAAAAACAGACATCCACGGCAGCCTGAGGCCCAGAGAGTCTCCAGTCACTCAGAACATTTAAGTCCTTTGGTCATTTTAGACAAAAATTCTAGTCTGGTCAAAAAGCCGATCTCCAAACTCTCAGTTAAATCTTCTCTCTTCCTCCAGTTGGGACCTACCTTTGCTGGGCAAACTGCTGAGAATGGGGTGCATGGGCCACCCCCTTCAGTGCCTCCTCTGCCATGCCCTCTGCAGCCTCTGGATCCCCTGGGGGCCAGGAGAGTCGGGAGGGGAAAGAGGTGGGGACGGTGAAGTCTTCTTCCACTGCTGGACTTGTAATCCAAAAGCAGGCCTTGGCACAGCAGACACACAATTACGAACACTTCCTCCTCACAGGGGAAACTTCCTCCTCACTGAGGACCTGATGTAGTCGCCATTCAGATGGTACTACTACCCAGTCCAAGCTGGTACTGCTTGCCACAGAACAGAGTTGTTGGGGCAAGAAACAGCCACTTTATTCTGAAAGCCATCAGACCAAGAAGATGGTGAACTTGTGCCCCCAAAGAATCAGTGTGGCCTTGAGTTAGAATTCAGGCTTTTTTTTTTTTTTTTTAACCCAGGCTTCTTTTATACTAAAAGGGCCGGATGTAAAGTCAAGCATTTCCTGTTTCCAATCTGTGTTATTTCTTCCTGCCTCCAGTTGTCCACAGGTGGGCCTGATCAGGCCCTCCAGTGAGTTAAACAAAGGTATTTTAGCTTAATGCTCATTGCCTGGGAGGCAGGGTTCCCAGAGATGGGCCATTGTGTATAATTTAATCTGAAAGGTAACACCCCTTTAGTGATTGACTTGTAATAGAATACAAAAGTTCTTCCCTGCTCTTGTGAGAAAGAAATAGGCCTCAGTCCTTCCAACTGGAACTCTGAAGGCCCCAAGATTTGGCTTACTACCCGGGGGACCTCTCGCCCCCATCCCCGAGGAACATACACTGACAACCCTCTCTCCAAAGGAGTCTCACTGTCCACCCCGATGGCGTTGCCCCTCCTCTTCCCCCTCACCTGGAGCACATGAGGGCAAATACTGTCCACACCAGTTCCACAGTCTCTTAGCATGTCCCACACAGGTGGTCCAACATCTCGCAAGGAAGAATTAATGGGAACATCTGTCACCAGACGTAGTGTCTGGGGAGACAGCTAACATCTAGTTACATTAGTCAGCCTCTTAGTCACAAATAAAGAGACTCCCTCAATTCATCTTAATTAATGGAGGTTTGGGATAAACTACTGGTGGAAATAAGGAACGCTAATATAGCATGGCAGCCCAAGGGCAGCCCCTGGCGCAGAGGACTAGGGTGCAGTTCAGAGTGCGGAACCGGTCTAATGACCGGAAGTCTGAACTGCCTCTCTGCTCCGGCTGCCCTTTCTCCTTCTGCTTCCACCCGCGTGCCAGCTCCCACTCCCAGCCTTGTTCCCTGGAACACAGTAAGACGCGAACAGGTGGGGGTTCTGTTGTCAAACACATCTCGGGAACACTGAGTTTGAAGGAGGAAACAGAACAGGTTCTGTCTTGAAAGCAGGACTCCATCTTGGGCCAGACTGTGGACTTTGAGCTCTATG
This sequence comes from Cervus canadensis, assembly GCF_019320065.1. Taxonomy (NCBI): domain Eukaryota; kingdom Metazoa; phylum Chordata; class Mammalia; order Artiodactyla; family Cervidae; genus Cervus; species Cervus canadensis. The sequence continues at coordinate 24,011,403 of NC_057402.1, read as the reverse complement.
CCCAGTATCTATGGGAACGACAATCCAACTGGAAAACCAGGCCCCCGGAAAGAAGAGCCCCAGGGTGCTCCATCCCCGAAAAGAACACCCTAACTATCTGTGTAACCGAATAGAATCATACATTCTATTATGCTTATTGGGGCATGACCACAAGCCTATTGATAATTGTCCACTGTTAACTACCTAGGTTTAAGGCATATGAATCATGGGTTAACTTTGATTGTCTCTTTCTTTTTCCTTTGTTCAGACTAGTTTCAGGGAATTTGGGGAGGTGGGTTTGGGCATGTATGCTTAGGGTATGTAAGGTTTTCACAAAACCTGGTCGGGGTCCTTGGCTAAGAGGAGACTCTCCCTTGGCCCTGCCAGTGTAATAAACTGCACTCCACTATCTGCATTGTCCTTCTGAGTGAGTTTGTTTCCCGGAACACGTGGCTACAACAAGTTAAGAGTGTTTAGACAAGTTTATTCCTGTGGGATCTTCAGAATCCTTAAAACGCTAATGCACCCTGTGACTTTCTTTTTCTTTTTTTTTTTAACCCTGTGACTTTCTAAGAGAGGATATGGATGTGGTGTTTCCCAAATGCTCTGGCCTGGGAAACCTCATTCAAGGAACACCTGTTCCCATGTTCAGGCGCTACGTGCCTTTTCTCTGCCTCCTGACTTCAGCTTACTCGTGGCTTTGAGGCCCCATGGCATCTGCAGACTGCCCTCTCGATGTATTCTCAGCTCCTGCTCCCTCAACCAACCGACTCTCTCTATATCTTGATCCTTTGTCTTAAAGCCAAAGAAACGGCTTACTGCAGTGTCCCTCACTGCCATCAGGCCAGTAAGGGCAGTCAAGGCAGAGCCTTGGTATTGAGCCATCTTACTCCATGGGGTCACAAAGAGTCGGACACAACTCAGTGACTGAACAACAACTATAGGCCATGGATTAATCTGCAGCCTGACCCACGTTGGTCTGGTTGCTCACCCTGATGAGGAGGGTGGAACAATATAAGGCCCCCCACCCCGTGAAGGGGACAACACCAATACTGAACTATAAACACCACAGTCTCTGTAAGCCCTTTGTGACAGCCAGCCACTAACTGAAGGAGTACAACTGGGAGACTCAAGTCAAATAAATATTTTTCAGGTGCCTTGAGAGTACCACCCTCCCCACACCCCAGCCTAGTGAAGTATACTGAGATCAAGATTAAATCAGGCTAGATATATGAAAAAACAGAAGAATGACAAGGTCTTACTGTATAGCACAGGAAACTACATTCAATATACTATGATAAACCATAATGGAAAAGATTATGAAAAAGAATATATAGGTATATTTTTATATGTTTTTTTGACTTATTTTGCTATACCTCAGAAATTAAAACAACCATATAAATCAACTATAATTATTTTTTTTTAAAGGCAGAGAGTATGTACAAGTAGAGAAGCTAGATTTGTGGAGAATTCAGTTCAGTTCAGTTCAGTTCAGTCACTCAGTGGTGTCTGACTCTTTGCGACCCCATGAATCACAGCACGCCAGGTCTCCCTGTCTATCACCAACTCCCGGAGTTTACTCAAACTCATGTCCATCGAGTCGGTGATGCCATCCAGCCATCTCATCCTCTGTCGTCCCCTTCTCCTCCTGCCCCCAATCCCTCCCAGCATCAGGGTCTTTTCCAATGAGTCAACTCTGCATGAGGTGGCCAAAGTACTGCAGTTTCAGCTTCAGCATCAGTCCTTCCAATGAACACCCAGGACTGATCTCCTTTAGGATGGACTGGTTGGATCTCCTTGCAGTCCAAGGGACTCTCAAGAGTCTTCTCCAACACCACAGTTCAAAAGCATCAACTTTTCAGGGCTCAGCTTTCTTCACAGTCCAACTCTCACATCCATACATGACCACTGGAAAATTAAGTTCCTCCAAATCTTGATTTCAAAAAATAAAAGAGATGAAACCAAGCTCCATATTAATGCCTCTAAGTGTCCTCACTGAATAGGTGAGCCACATTTTAAGTACAGAGCATTTTAACTGTGTGTCTGTGTGTAAATGTGCACACTTTATAAGAAATAGAGGACATTTTAAATATTGTTGTTTTGGTCGCTAAGTTGTATCTGAATCTTTGCGACCCCACAGACTGTAGACCAACCAGCTCCTCTGTTTGTGGGATTCTCCAGGCAAGAACAGTGAAGTGATCAAGAAAAAAAAAGAATACTGAAGTGGATTGCCATTTCCTTCTCCAGGGTTTCTTCCTGACCCAGAGATTGAACTCGTGTCTCCTGCATTTGTAGGTGGATTTGACCCTTGGTCTGGGAACTAGATCCCACATGCCACAACTAAAAAAGATCCTGCATGTCTCAACAAAAATCAAATATCTTGTGTGCTGCATCTAAGACCAAAAACAGTTAAACAATTTTTTTTAATGGGTAAATTGTTTCAATGCTTTTGATTACTGCTTACCCATACACTTAATGTCTTTAACAGCTAGTGGCAAACCGATTGTAAATGATTTTTTAACTTTAACAATACAAAGTAAAAGAATGGAGGCAAAATGTTTTGTAGGCTTCTGATTTTACAGATGCTTGGCCACACTGAATTGAACATGTCTGAAGGTGGATTTTGGTCTCCCTGGCATGAGCTCATGCAGCCCTCTTCCAGTTAAATAACTCGGCCCTCCTCATTTCACCTCAGCAGTCACATTCAGCCCATATGAGGAAGGTACTGGTTCATTAACCTCATTCCACTGACTGGATCATAAAAATGCAACTTCAACATTATAAAAACATTAAGTCAGCCAATGTGACCAAAGGTCAATTTAAAAAGTCATGCACTCTTCCGGTCACTCCTTCATAGGGCCATCTGTGAGCCGTAATTAACATGCAGTGTCAAGAGAGAGGACTCCCCACCCAGGAGGTAGTGAAGTACAAAGTGCATGGGCCTAAACTCAGACAGATTAGCTCCATGACTTTGAGCCAGAGTTTTAAATTTTCTAAGCATCAGCTCCCTCTCATCCATAAAATGGTGAGTGTCATGTGTAATGTTCTGAGAGGGCTATATACATAAAGTACCTGCTCTGTATATAGAACACTGTAGTTGTCCAATAGACAGTGATGGTGGCTGCCGTGGAGGTGATGATAGCAGTAGAGATATCTCTTTGGTTGCCTTTTTTTTTTATCTACCCAATATGACTTTCCACATTTAAATGCAGTTTGCAGTTTTTTCTTCCCTGAGCTCAGAGATGCTAGTCCCAGCAGAGCTGTGCCCCCTCCTCAGAGGTCTGAGCTCCACTCCACAGGTCCCTCCTCCAAGTGTCTATATTTCAGTAATCCCAGTCTTTGCTCCGCAAACCCTGTGAGTGGTCATTGCTTCCTGTAATTGCTATATCTGTGATGCCTTGGTGTCTTTTCTTGTCTTTTTGATTACTTAATTAACTCTATCTAGTTAACAGTCTATATATTAAGTTCTCGTTGTCCAAACAGTTGTATTGGCTTATGACTCGACTGGACAATAATGATACAAGTTAGGGTTTTTGGTTTGTTTTGTTTTTCTTATTTAATTGTTTTGCCACAGTGCACAGCATGTGGGATCTGAGTTCCCTGACCAAAAATCAAACCCATGTCCTCTGCACTGGAAGCACAGAGTCTTAACCACTGGACCACCAGGGAAGTCCCAAGGTGTTTTTAATGTAAGTATAGAATTGGCTTAGATCCCTATATCTTATGGGATCAGTGAGTCATTTTTGCCTGGGTAGTCCCAGTTTCTGAGCATCTGGCCCTTCATGTGATTGTGTAACCCAACCCCTAAACACTTGTCTACCTTGATATAATCAGGCCACCAAGGCCACCTGCACAAATTCTTTCCAGAATCTGAACCCCACAGCTGGCCCCATTCAGGGCGAGCCCAGAGAAATGTCCCAAGGCAATAGGACATGCACCTGGGTTTTATGTTGCCTCTTGCCTTCCTGAACTTAGTGGGAAAGAAAGAGGAGAGTCCCTAGGCCAAAGGGCAAGGGTTTATAGAGCAAGGTTCCATCCATACCAACAGTAGAGAAGGAGGATGGCGACATCCCAGTGGATCATGGATACTAGACCAAGCCTGGTTATTTGATATCCTGCCTTTCTGCCTAGGGCCCCTCCCCTTCCTTCCTTCCCCAGTGAGTCTAGCAAGGCAAGAGGCAACAGAAAAGATTGCTTCTGTTTTACCTGTACCCTATGTACTTCTATCTTATCAAAAGGCACTTTCATTTGGAGAAAAAAAAAACTAATCTGTCTCCAGTTCCACCTCGAGCCGACCGACTAGTTCTGAACTAGTCAGACACGAATGGTGACTAGAATACAGCGCCCATCCTCAAGGAGCCTCAGTCCACTGGGCAGACAGACCACAGGTTTGTAAAGAGAATACAGGTTCAGATGCATGAAGTAGAGACCCAAAACTGCAGTGAATTAAATAAGTTTATCTCTCCTCATGCAACAGCCCAGATATAAGTGGAGAGCTGGCAGAACTGCTTTATTCCATGAGGTTGTCCAGAGACCAAGGCTCTTTCTCTCTTGTTGCACCACCATTCTTTGAGGGTTGCCACTGTCCACAAGCTCTAAGATGACCTGCTGTCATGTTCACGTTCCACTTAGCACAGTAAAAGAAGGGAAAAAGAAAGGGTACGCCCTTCTTTCTGGAAGCCACACACATCACTTTCCCTCACATCCTAACTGGCCAGAATAGAATCATAGGGCCACAGCTAGCTGCAAAGGATGCAGGAAAATATAGCCTTTATTCTCAAGACAACCACACACTCAGCTAAAAATTAGAAATTCTGTCTGTATGTTAGAAAGAGGAAAAAGGATATTGAGGGGAACTAGCGGTCTGTATGATAACAGACAATTATAATAATGTGGAAGGTTCAGTGCAGTGAGGAAAAGGCCTGAGAAAGCTTAAAGGAGTCATTTTCCTATACCCAAGAAATGCTTAACATACTTTCACTTAATAAATCTGGATAAACATAAAGAGGAGTTCAGATGTAAACTGAACTGAAATCAAGTACCACCAAGCAAAAGCCAGTGGAAAAAATACATAAAATGTTTAATCATGGCAGGGCTGGACATCAAGATATAAGATCTCTTCTTGCCCCGGCTTTCTCATTTTAATAGTAAATCCAGTATTACCCACAATTCAATACTTTGAAGGACATACCAACAGGCTTTTACTTCAGACAAGCTAGAGTACAAACAGCTTGACTCTGAGGGTTCCTCAAACTCGTACATGATAACATCTTTAAATGAGGGCTCTCCAGATTATCACGTCTTCATTTCTGCTAATGATTAAGGTATCCTTCAATCCTGGGACAAACAGAAAATTAGTATTGGTTTCTCCTAACACAGTTTGCCTAGGATTTTCTTCAAGGATGTTTGAAGGACAATCACTTGAAGTATTCAAGAGAGTCACCAATAACAGATATTTCTTTCTCTCTCAAATTCTTTAAAAAGGAAAAGAAATCAAGTGTTTTAGCTAAGGATAGAACTGATCTGCTACTAAATTTATAGAAGAAAACTCTTCTTGGCCAACTCAAGCTCCTTCAATCAAAAGGGAAGTGCAAGGCCACTGTTTTTGTAGATAACAAATTGGTTCAGTTAAGGAAAGACTGTAGATCTGACAAGGGAAAAATGGCATGCTCAAGAGAAGATGAATTTTTACCATATTTCATTATAGAAAACCACAATGAAAGAAAAATGACTTCATCAATCCCATTCTAGGAGCCCTGGTGATGCTAAGGATAAAAGAAGAAAGCCTCTGGAACTGGCTTCCTGTCACACAAGTTGCATCCATCAATTCGGGGCAGCGTCAGAGAGGCACATGCAATCACTGCTGACAGTGGATAAATCACAATTATCAAGACCTTATTAGCTATTGCCCTAGAGTTAAAGAGGGTCATTTACCTCTATCGGGTAGCAATCGATTGCTTTGTATGGGCTACAACTTATAAGGCCAAGGTCAAGGTATGGTGATGGAAAATTAGGTTAGATATCATAAATCCACAGCACCAATCCTTTTATCTGAACGAGAGTGCTATAAACTATTAACCCTGAAAGACAGGTTTGTGGGAAATATAACAGAATCCAAAATCATAGTGAACTTTCTGATGGATAATACAGTATACCAGAAAAACCTAGAAAGATTGACCTTTCTTCACTTGATGAGAAGAAAAGAAAATTGAATTCACCCTGCCTTGATGCACATGGTTAATTCTTCAGACCAGCAAGTACTCATCAAAAAGAGGAGGAAGAAGGAAGGTAGACATTTTATAGAAAGAATATCCTCTTATTTCCCCTCTTCTTCCCTTCCTGCTATAATCCAAGAGAACCCATTCTCTAAATGAATGGCTCACAAACAGCAGATAACTTGAGGTTGGCAATGACCAAAGTGAGGAGACAATTCTGTTACAAGGTCTTTTTATCTCTATAATTAATCACCAAGAGGAAATCTACCAAAAAAATTAACAGCAACAAAACATAATTCTCAACTGCCCAAATAAAAGCTGTAACTTTTTAGAACTGTTAGAAAATAATAACAGTCAGTAAACCAAGGTAAAAGGTACATGGTACTACTTCACCCATTCATCCAACATTTCTGAATGACTGAAAAAATTCCAATTTAAAAGTTGGGAAAAAATCTTGTCATCGTTGGTACTAAAGTAAAAGTGGCTGTGATTTAATTATTAAAATAATTTTATGTGCTCCTGTATTTCTGTTTTTCCTATAGTTACTTGCATTTTTACTGGCATAATAAGTGGTTTCCATTTTCATGTATATTGAAGTTGTTATACCTAGAATTGTACCAAATAGAAATATTTATAAATCAGTGTTTTCATACTGATCACAACAAATATTCAATCAGTGAATCTACCTGGGTCCTTTTTGGCAAATTTAAAAAACTTTAAAGACAATAAGACACAAAGGCAAAAATTATCATCTTCTTTGATGACAGTTTTTAACATGGTTGAATCAAGCAAGAAAAAAAAGTGAATCCATTTTCTAAACTTTTACATAGCTAAAAAAATATAAGGTTTTATTGAGTTCATGAGAAATGACAGATATTTTTCAAATGAATCTTGTTTAGAAATGTCAGAAGGTAGAGACTGTTCTTAAAAGCAGTGGACAATGAGAATTAATCTGATAAATTCTCCAGGCTCAGAAACAGGAACAAAAAAAATGCAAATCCAAAGTTGTCTCTGGATTCTCAGCTAGTTGAACAAACCTTGACACTATATCAAATTCTGCTTAAATTAAAAATGAATTTTTCTATAGATTTCTATAGAGGTAAAAGCAGGAAGCTTCAGAAACACATGAGCATGAAAACTTTCAAGGGTTAAACGTTATTACTTTGCAATCACCCACTGATTTCTCCCACTATTGTTGGACACTACTATCTCCTAAAATGATCCACTGGAAATGCTAGATTTATCATCGACTACTACATCTCAGAGTCTCACTAGCCTACACATGGTTCTAATTACTCAGTGACAGTTCATGTTTGCTCTAGTAATCTTTTCAGTTTTAAGTATAATTTTTAACAAGAATCTTGTATTTTAAAATACTGGGATCCTCCACTACCGTGTTGAATTAAAAATAAAACCCTGACTGCACTGCTAACTGTAATAAATTTTAGAAGATTTAGGGAAGGTATAAGAGCTTTCTAGATTTACTTACATTTTTACATTAAGCTGAGGATTTAGTGAAAACAGGAAAACTGTCCTGGAAATGTAGTTTCTTCTGCTTGCTAAAACATAACTGGTAAATAATAATAAAGTAAGCTTTTTCTTTCCAGGCTCCTAACTAAAGGACCGATGTTTCAGGGAAGAGTCTTCTCAAAAAATTGGTATGAGAGATGGCAGGAGTGGAAGGCAAATTTCCAGCAACCCAAAAGGTGGGCAGCTTGTCTGTAAAGCAACGAGAGATATCTAATAGCTCCACAAGCTGATAGGTAAGCTGTGAAGCCCCAGAAAATCCCTGGAATCTCACCAGGACTCAGATACATACAGGCCTTGCTAGAGAGAAAGTCAAGATGCCAGTCTCAAAGCATCTGAGGCCAGTGGTGAACTAATCCATTGGTTGCAAAAAAAGTGCACACCCAGCTCAATGAGAGATCAGATCGACTCACCCACTCTAGTAGCCTGGTATTTACCTTTCTGAAGGTGAATAGTATTTAGTATTTAAAAACTAAAATATTTAGTTCAATATTTTCTACTATTCTTTCACATTAAACATCCAGAATGCAATTTAAAAAATCACAAGATATACCAAAAAACAAGAAAATGTGACCCACTGTCATAAAATAGTCAGGAAAAGATCCCAACCTGACCCACATGTTGAAATGATCAAACTAGAATTTTAAAGTAAGCATGGTAAAAATGTTGAAGTACCTGGTAGAAAAGAGGAAAACACGTTTGAAAAGATGAAGACTTCAACAGAAATATGGAAACTTTTTAAGAATCTAATGGAAATGCTAGAAATGAAAAATATGCTATCTGAAGTAAGTAATTCATTAGGTGGGTGTAACCACAGATCAAAGTAGAGGAGAGTATCACAGAGCCAAGTTTAGACCAGTATTAAGTATCCAAACTGAAATGCAGAGGGGGAAAAAGAATGAGAGGAAAAAAATAAATAACAGAACTGCTCTGTGGGGAAATATGAAATGGTCTAACACTAACGCAATCAGAGTCCTAGAACAGAGGAGGGAGAAAGTGAAGTAGAAGAAATATTTGAAGACAGGCTGATCAAGAACTTCCCCAAATTGATAAAAGACAACAATTCAAATATTTAAGACTCTCAATGAATTCCAAGCAGAGTAACCACAAAGAACTGATCTAGTTATACCAAAATCAAAGTTCCAAAAGTCAAAAATAAAAAGTAGATCTTAAAAGAGCAGTCAGAGGAGCGGAAAAGGGGGAAATATGTTATATTCAAGCAGGAAAGGATACATATAAAGGCTGATTTCTCCCCAGAAATAATTTGTCAGAAGACAATGGAGAAATTTCTCTAAAGTAACATAAGAAAAATAAATGTCAACCTAGAACACTGAATTCAGTGAAAATATCTTTCAAAAATGACGATGAAATAAAGATATTCTTAGATAAAAGCTGAGAGAATACATTTCCACAATCTTTACTTTGAAAAAGGTGTAAGGCTAGAAGGAAATAAAACTGACAGAACTCTAGTACTGTAGGAAAAAATGAGCAACAGAAAGGATAAATTATCTGAGTAAATGCTTTAAATGTTTTAATTCCTTTATTTTATATATTTTCTTTTCAAATTTCTGTAAAAGGCCATCAATTTTTAAAGGAAAAATTAAGAAGTTGAGAAGCTTAGCGCATATATAGTAGCAAAATATAAGCAATGAGAACAAAAACGGTAGAGGAGGGCAATGGAACTGTGTTGTTGGAATATCCTCACACTGTTCATGAAATAGTCTGATATTCTTTGAAGGTAGATTATGATAAGTAAACATGCATGTAATATTTATCTCTGGACTTGCCTGGTGGTCCAGCAGTTAAGAATCCACCTGCCAACGCAAGGGACATGGGTTCGAGCCCTCGTCTGAGAAGATTCCACATGCCAAGGGCAACTAAGCCCAAGAGCTGCAGCTGAGCCTATGTGCTGCAACTATTGAAGCCCATGCGCCTAGAGACTGCTTCGCAGCAACAGAAGCCACCGCGATGAGAAGGCCAAGAACCGCAACTAG